>NW_025412959.1:2370-2676 GCF_002201575.2 Neomonachus schauinslandi
CACCCAGCACCTCTGCACTCTGCACCTGTGCACCTGTGCACCCTGCAACTGTGCACCCCGCACGTATGTACCTCTGCACCCTGCAACCCTGCACACTGCACCCTGCACCCCTGCACCTCTGTACTCTGCACCTGTGCACCCCTGCACCCTGCACCCTACACCTATGCACCCTGCACCCCTGCACCTGTGCACCTCAGCACTCTGCACCCTGCACCTCTACACCTATGCACTCTGCACCTGTGCACATTTGCACCCCTATACCCCTCAACCCTGCACCCCTGTATCTCTGCACCCCTGCACCTCTGC
>NW_025412960.1:0-2674 GCF_002201575.2 Neomonachus schauinslandi
AAATCTAATTTGTCTGATATAAGGATTGCCACCCCAGCTTTCTTTTGGTGTCCATTAGCATAGTAAATTGTTTTCCACCCCTTCACTTTCAATCTGGGGGTGTCTTTGGGTCTAAAATGAGTCTCTTGCAGCCAGCATATTGATGGGTCTTGTTTTTTTTTTTATCCAATTTCATAGCCTGTGTCTTTTGATTGGGGCATTTAGCCCATATACATTAATGGTAAATATTGAAAGATATGAATTTAGTGCCATTGTATTGCCTGTAAGGTCACTGTTCTTGTCTGTGTTCCTTTCTGGTCTATGTTGCTTTTAGGCTCTCTCTTTGCTTAGAGGACTCCTTTCAATATTTCTTATAGGGCTGGTTTTGTCTTTGCAAATTCTTTTAGTTTTTCTTTGTCCTGGAAGCTTTTCTTTTCTTTTTTTTAATTTTATTATGTTATTTAATCACCGTACATTACATCATTAGTCTTTTATGTAGTGTTCTATGATTCATTGTTTGCACATAACACCCAGTGCTCCATGCAATACATGGAGCACTTAATACTCCTTAATACCCCTCAATGGGCCAACACATCCCCCCACGCCTCTCCCCTCTAGAACCCTCAGTTTGTTTCTCTGAGTCCATAGTCTCTCATTGTTCATCTCCCCCTCTGATTTCACCCCCTTCATTTTTCCCTTCCTTCTCCTAATATCCTCCACTGAAATCTTATACTCCTCAATCTGTGAGGGTTGGAATTAAGTTCTTCAAACACCTGTTTATGTTGATATTCTGACCTCTTCCCAGGAATCACAAATGTTCTTACTGGCCCCTAGAATGGTGAATCTTATTCAGAAAATTTTCAATTTACTTGCCTGGATCCATATGGAGAATCACTATCTATGGCAGCTATAGCTTTATGAAATATATTTCTTCAATAATAAGACTTGAAAGTCAAAATTACTTTTTGATCCGTGGGCTGTAGAATGGATGTTGTGTTAGCAGGCATGAAAACAACATGAATCTCATTGTACCTCTCTGTCAGAGCTATTGGTAACCAAGTGCTTTGTCAATGAGCAAGCAGTACTGTTCTGAAAGGATTTTTTTTTTTTCTGGGCAATAGGTCTTGACAGGGGTTTTAAAACATTCAGTAACTGTTACAAACAGATGTGCTGTCTTCCAAGCTTTGTTGTTCCATTTATAGAGCATAGACAGAGTAGATTTAGCATAATTCTTAAAAGCCTTAAGGATTTTCAGAATGCTAAATGAGCATTGGCTTCAACTTAAAGTCAGCAGCTGCATTAGCCCCTAACAAGAGAGTCAGACTGTCCTTTGAAGCTTTGAAGCCAGGCACTGACTTTTCCTCTCCAACTATGAAAGTCCTGGATGGCATCTTCTTCTGATATAAGGCTGTTCCATCTACACTGAAAATCTGTTGTTTAGTGGAGCCACCTTCATGAATGATCTCAGCTAGATTTCTGGAGAACGTACTGCAGCTTCTATATGAGAACTTGCTGCTTCACCTTGCACTTTGATGTTGTGGGGATGGCCACTCTCCTTAAACCTCATGAACCCACCTCTGCTAGCTTCAGACTTTTCTCCTGCAGCTTCCCCACCTCTCTTGGCCTTCACAGAATTGAAGAGAGTGAGGGTCTTGCTCTGGATTAGGCTTGGCTTAAAGGAATGTTGTGGCTGGTGTGATCTTCTATCCAGGCTAGTAAAACTTTCTCCATATCAGCAATAATGCTGTTTTCCTTTTTTATCATTCATGTGTTCACTGGAGGAGCACTTTGAATGTCCTTTAAGAACTTCTCCTTTGTATTCACAAGTTAGCCAACAGTTTATTGTAAGACACCTACCTTTTGGCTCATCTTGGCTTTTGACATGCCATCCTTGCTAAGCTTAATCAGTTTTAGCTTTTGCTTTAAAGAGAGAAATGTGAATTATAGCAGAGAACTTCCCTAATTTGGGGAAGGAAACAGGCATCAAAATCCAGGAAGCACAGAGAACCCCTCTCAAAATCAATAAAACTGAGTCAACACCCCGACATCTAATAGTAAAACTTACGAGTCTCATAGACAAAGAGAAAATCCTGAGAGCAGCTCGGGAGAAGAGATATGTAACCTACAAGGGTAGAAACATTAGATTGGCAACAGACCTATCCACAGAGACCTGGTAGGCCAGAAAGGACTGGCAGGATATATTCAGAGCACTAAATGAGAAAAATATGCAGCCAAGAATACTATATCCAGCTAGGCTGTCATTAAAAATTGAAGGAGAGATAAAAAGCTTCCAGGACAAACAAAAACTAAAGGAATTTGCAAACACAAAACCAGCCCTACAAGAAATCTTGAAAGGGGTCCTCTAAGCAAAGAGAGACCCTAAAAGCAACATAGAACATAAAGGAACACAGACAATATACAGTAACAGTCACCTTACAGGCAATACAATGGCACTAAATTCCTATCTTTCAATAGTTACCCTGAATGTAAATGGGCTCAATGCCCCAATCAAAAGACACAGGCTATCAGATTGGATTAAAAAACAAGACCCATCGATATGCTGTCTGCAAGAGACTCATTTTAGACCCAAAGACACCCCCAGATTGAAAGTGAGGAGGTGGAAAACCATTTACCATGCTAATGGACATCAAAAGAAAGCTGGGGTGGCAATCCTTATATCAGACAAATTAGATTT
>NW_025412961.1:0-2672 GCF_002201575.2 Neomonachus schauinslandi
GTACGTGCCCTCCTTAATACCCATCACCGGGCTAACCAATCCCCCCTCCCCCCTCCCTTCTAAAACCCTGTTTGTTTCTCAGAGTCCATAGTCTCTCATGGTTCATCCCTCCCTCCAATTCCCTCCACCCATTTTCCCCTTCCTTCTCCTAATGTCCTCCATGCTATTCCTTATGTTCCACAAATAAGTGAAACCATATGATAATTGACTTTCTCTGCTTGACTTATTTCACTTAGCATAATCTCCTCCAGTCCCATCCATGTTGATGTAAAAGTTGGGTATTCATCTTTTCTGATGGCTGAGTAATATTCCATTGTATATATGGACCACATCTTCTTTATCCATTCATCTGTTGAAGGGCATCTCGGCTCTTTCCACAGTTTGGCTATTGCGGACATTGCTGCTATGAACATTGGGGTGCATATGGCCCTTCTTTTCACTACATCTGTGTCTTTGGGGTAACTACCCAGGAGTGCAACTGCTGGGTCATAGGGTAGTTCTATTTTTAAATTTTTGAGGCACCTCCACACTGTTTTCCAAAGTGGCTGTACCAACTTGCATTCCCAGGAACAGTGTAAGAGGGTTCCCCTTTCTCCACAACCTCTCCAACATTTGTTGTTTCTTTCCCTGTCCATTTTTGCCATTCTAACTGGTGGAAGGTGGTGTCTCAATGTGGTTTTGATTTGGATTTCCCTGATGGCTAATGATGATGAACATTTTTTCATGTGTCTATAAGCCATTTGTATGTCTTCTTCAGAGAAGTGTCTGCTCATATCTTCTGCCCACTTTTCGACTTGATTATTTGTTTTTTGGGTGTTAAGTTTGAGAAGTTCTTTATAGATCTTGGATACCAGCCCTTTATCTGTAGTGTCATTTGCAAATATCTTCTCCCATTCTGTGGGTTGCCTCTTTGTTTTGTTGACTGTTTCCTTTGCTGTGCAGAAGCTTTTTATCTTGATGAAGTCCCAGAAGTTCATTTTTGCTTTTGTTTCACTAGCTTTTGGAGATGTATCTTGAAAGAATTTGCTGTGGGCAATGTCAAAGAGGTTACTGCCTATGTTTTCCTCTAGGATTTTGATGGATTCCTGTATCACACTGAGGTTTCATCCACTTTGAGTTTATCTTTGTGAATGGTGTTAGAGAATGGTTGAGTTTCATTCTTCTGCATGTGGCTGTCCAATTTTCCCAGCACCATTTATTGAAGAGACTGTCTTTTTTCCATTGCATGTTTTTTCCTGCTTTGTCAAAGATTATTTGACCATAGAGTTGAGGGTCCATATCTGGGCTCTCTATTCTGTTCCATTGGTCTATATGTCTGTTTTTGTGCCAGTACTATGCTGTCTTGGTGATCACAGCTTTATAATATAGCTTGAAATTGGGCAACGTGATACCCCCAGCTTTGTTTTTCTTTTTCAACATTTCCTTGGCGATTCGGGGTCTTTTCTGATTCCATACAAATTTTAGGATTGTTTGTTCCGGCACTTTGAAAAATGTCATTGGAATTTTGATCAGGATGGCATTGTTCTGGGTAGCATAGACATTTTAACAATGTTTATTCTTCCGATCCATGAGCATGGAATATTTTTCCATCTTTTTGTGTCTTCTTCAATTTCTTTCATGAGTGTTTTGTAGTTCCTAGAGTATAGATCCTTTATCACTTTGGTTAGGTTTATTCCGAGGTATCTTATGGTTTTTGGTGCTATTGTAAATGGAATCGTTTGTCTAATTTCTCTTTCTACAGTTGCGTTGTTAGTGTATAAGAAAGCAACTGATTTCTGTGCATTGGTTTTGTATCCTGCCACATTACTGAATTGCTGGATGAGTTCTAGTAATTTGGGGGTGGAGTCTTTTGGATTTTCCACATAAAGTATCATGTCGTCTGCGAAAAGAGAGAGTTTGACTTCTTCTTTGCCAATTTGAATACCTTTTATTTCTTTTTGTTGTCTGATTGCTGTTGCTAAGACTTCTAGTACTATGTTGAACAATAGTGGCAAGAGTGGGTATCCTTGACGTGTTCCTGATCTTAAGGGAAAGGCTCTCAGCTTTTCCCCATTGAGGATGATATTCACTGTGGGTTTTTCATAGATGGATTTTATGAACTTGAGGAATGTTCCCTCTATCCCTATACTCTGAAGAGTTTTAATCAGGAAAGGATGTTGTATTTTGTCAAATGCTTTTTCTGCGTCAATTGAGAGGATCATATGGTTCTTCTCCCTCCTCTTATTAATGTGTTCTACCACATTGATTGATTTACGAATGTTGAACCACCCTTGCATCCCGGGGATAAATCCTAGTTGGTCGTGGTGGATGATCCTTTTAATGTATTGTTGGATCCTATTAGCTAGGATTTTGTTGAGGATTTTGGAATCCATATTCATCAGGGATATCGGTCTGAAATTCTCCTTTTTGATGGGGTCTTTGCCTGGTTTGGGGATTAAGGTAATGCTGGCCTCATAGAATGAGTTTGGAAGTTTTCCTTCTGTTTCTATTTTTTGAAACAGCTTCAGTAGTATAGGTATTATTTCTTCTTTGAATGTTTGGTAGAATTCCCCAGGGAATCCATCAGGCCCTGGACTCTTGTTTTTTGGGAGGTTTTTGATCACTGCTTCAATCTCGTTACTGGTTATTGGCCTATTCAGGTTGTCAATTTCTTCCTGTTTCAGTCTTGGCAG
>NW_025412962.1:0-2672 GCF_002201575.2 Neomonachus schauinslandi
TATATCTGTGAAGTCCATACGCTCCAGTGTGTCATTTAAAGTCTTTATTTCCTTGTTGATCTTTTGCTTAGATGATCTGTCCATTTCAGTGAGGGGGGTGTTAAAGTCCCCCACTATTATTGTATTGGTGTCAATGTGTTTCTTTGCTTTTGTTATTAATTGGTTTATGTAATTGGCTGTTCCCATGTTAGGGGCATAGATAATTACAACTGTTAGATCTGCTTGTTGGATAGACCCTTTAAGTAGCATACAGTGTCCTTCCTCATCTCTTATTATAGTCTTTGGTTTAAAATCTAATTTGTCTGATAGAAGGATTGCCACCCGGCTTTCTTTTGGTGTCCATTAGCATGGTAAATGGTTTTCCACCCCCTCACTTTCAATCTGGGCGTGTCTTTGGTTCTAAAATGAGTCTCTTGCAGACAGCATATCGATGGGTCTTGTTTTTTTATCCAATCTGATAGCCTGTGTCTTTTGATTGGGGCATTTAGCCCATTTACATTCAGGATAACTATTGAAAGATATGAATTTAGTGCCATTGTATTGCCTGTAAGGTGACTGTTACTGTATATTGTCTGTGTTCCTTTCTGGTCTATGTTGCTTTTAGGTTCTTTCTTTGTTTAGAGGACCCCTTTCAATATTTCTTGTAGGGCTGGTTTCGTGTTTGCAAATTCCTTTAGTTTTTGTTTGTCCTGGAAGCTTTTAATCTCTCCTTCTATTTTCAATGACAGGCTAGCTGGATATAGTATTCTTGGCTGCATATTTTTCTCGTTTAGTGCTCTGAATATATCCTGCCAGTCCTTTCTGGCCTGCCAGGTCTCTGTGGATAGGTCTGTTGCCAATCTAATGTTTCTACCATTGTAGGTTACATATCTCTTCTCCTGAGCTGCTTTCAGGATTTTCTCTTTGTCTCTGAGATCCGTAAGTTTTACTATTAGATGTCGGGGTGTTGACCTACTTTTATTGATTTTGAGGGGTGTTCTCTGTGCTTCCTGGATTTTGATGCCTGTTTCCTTCCCCAAATTAGGGAAGTTCTCTGCTATAATTTGCTCCAATATACCTTCTGCCCCTCTCTCTCTTTCTTCTTCTTCTGGGATCCCAATTATTCTAATGCTGTTTCATCTTATGGTATTGCTTATCTCTCGAATTCTGCCCTCGTGATCCAGTAGTTGTTTATCTCTCTTTTTCTCAGCTTCTTTATTTTCCATCATTTGGTCTTCTATATTACTGATTCTCTCTTCTGCCTCATTTATCCTAGCAGTTAGCGCCCCCATTTTTTATTGCATCTCATTAATAGCCTTTTTGATTTCAACTTGGTTAGATTTTAGTTCTTTTATTTCTCCAGAAAGCGTTTCTCTAATATCTTCCATACTTTTTTGAAGCCCAGCTAGTATCTTTAAAATCATGATTCTGGACTCTAGGTCCAACACCGTACTAATGTCCATATTGAGTAGGTCCCTGGCAGTTGGTACTACCTCTTGTTCTTTTTGTTGAGGTGTTTTTTTTCCATCTTGTCATTTTGTCCAGAGGAGAATAGATGAATGAGAGAACAAAATGCTAACAGGGTAACAACCTCCCCAGAAAATACACTCTAAGCAAATCAGAAAAGACCTGAAACAGGGGGAAAAGAAAGGGAAAGAAAGAAAAAAGAAAAAGAAAGAAAAAGATAAAAACAAACAAAAACAGAACAAAACAAAAAAAAACCAGAATATGATCAAATATGATCAGGCTGGTGCATAGATCAGTGCCACACACAAGATTTTGGTGTATTTTGGTCTGTTAGAAGAAAGTGCCTCCCAAAATTTTAAAGAAAGAAAAACTTATATATGTATAAAAATAAGGGTTGATAGGATGAAGGGATGGAATATGACTGTAAAGATGAAAATTATAAAAAATTTTATAAAAGGATTTGATAAGGTAAGAAGTTGTTTGAAAAAAGAAGGAAGAGGATTTTAAAAAAAAAGAGAAAAAAAAAGGGAGAGAATGTGATCCGGCAGTAGACTAGAACAAAGCCATACACTAGAGATTTAGGGTATATTTTGATCTGTTAGAAGAAACTGTATCTCAAAATTTTAAAGAGAGAACAAGTTATATATATATATATGCCAAAAATAAGGGTAACTACTATGAAGGGATAGAATATGACTCTAAAAATGAAAAATAAAAATGTTTTTTTTTTTTAAAAAGGGATTGGTAAGATGTTAGTTGAAAAAGGGAAAAAGAAAAATTCAAAAAAAATTAACTTTGAAAGACTAAAGAATCATGGTAAAAAAGACATGGATTCTGCAGTATTCCCCTAGCTCTGGAGTTCTGCCATTCTCATTGATCGGTAAACTTGGTCTTGGCTGGCTGTTCTCGCTGATCTTCTGGGGGAGGGGCCTGTTGCCGTGATTCCCAAATGTCTTTGCCGGAGGCGGAATTGCCCCACCCTTGCCCCCTCCCGGCTAAGTAATCTGCTCAGGTTTGCTCTCCGGCGCTTTTGTTCCCTGCGAGCTTTCCAAAGTACAGCTTTGGAGGCGGAGAGTGAAAATGGCGGCCTCCCAATCTCCGCCCCAGAGGAGCCGAGAACTCGGGGCCCCGCTCCTCAGTGAGCCCCCAGAGAAAAGCCGTCAGTCACTCCCGTCTCCCCGGTCTCCGGCCGCACTCCGTGCTCACCCGGCCTGTGACCGCGCGTT
>NW_025412963.1:0-2672 GCF_002201575.2 Neomonachus schauinslandi
CTGCCAAGACTGAAACAGGAAGAAATTGACAACCTGAATAGGCCAATAACCAGTAACGAGATTGAAGCAGTGATCAAAAACCTCCCAAAAAACAAGAGTCCAGGGCCTGATGGATTCCCTGGGGAATTCTACCAAACATTCAAAGAAGAAATAATACCTATACTACTGAAGCTGTTTCAAAAAATAGAAACAGAAGGAAAACTTCCAAACTCATTCTATGAGGCCAGCATTACCTTAATCCCCAAACCAGGCAAAGACCCCATCAAAAAGGAGAATTTCAGACCGATATCCCTGATGAATATGGATTCCAAAATCCTCAACAAAATCCTAGCTAATAGGATCCAACAATACATTAAAAGGATCATCCACCACGACCAACTAGGATTTATCCCCGGGATGCAAGGGTGGTTCAACATTCGTAAATCAATCAATGTGGTAGAACACATTAATAAGAGGAGGGAGAAGAACCATATGATCCTCTCAATTGACGCAGAAAAAGCATTTGACAAAATACAACATCCTTTCCTGATTAAAACTCTTCAGAGTATAGGGATAGAGGGAACATTCCTCAAGTTCATAAAATCCATCTATGAAAAACCCACAGTGAATATCATCCTCAATGGGGAAAAGCTGAGAGCCTTTCCCTTAAGATCAGGAACACGTCAAGGATACCCACTCTTGCCACTATTGTTCAACATAGTACTAGAAGTCTTAGCAACAGCAATCAGACAACAAAAAGAAATAAAAGGTATTCAAATTGGCAAAGAAGAAGTCAAACTCTCTCTTTTCGCAGACGACATGATACTTTATGTGGAAAATCCAAAAGACTCCACCCCCAAATTACTAGAACTCATCCAGCAATTCAGTAATGTGGCAGGATACAAAACCAATGCACAGAAATCAGTTGCTTTCTTATACACTAACAACGCAACTGTAGAAAGAGAAATTAGACAAACGATTCCATTTACAATAGCACCAAAAACCATAAGATACCTCGGAATAAACCTAACCAAAGTGATAAAGGATCTATACTCTAGGAACTACAAAACACTCATGAAAGAAATTGAAGAAGACACAAAAAGATGGAAAAATATTCCATGCTCATGGATCGGAAGAATAAACATTGTTAAAATGTCTATGCTACCCAGAACAATGCCATCCTGATCAAAATTCCAATGACATTTTTCAAAGTGCCGGAACAAACAATCCTAAAATTTGTATGGAATCAGAAAAGACCCCGAATCGCCAAGGAAATGTTGAAAAAGAAAAACAAAGCTGGGGGTATCACGTTGCCCAATTTCAAGCTATATTATAAAGCTGTGATCACCAAGACAGCATAGTACTGGCACAAAAACAGACATATAGACCAATGGAACAGAATAGAGAGCCCAGATATGGACCCTCAACTCTATGGTCAAATAATCTTTGACAAAGCAGGAAAAAACATGCAATGGAAAAAAGACAGTCTCTTCAATAAATGGTGCTGGGAAAATTGGACAGCCACATGCAGAAGAATGAAACTCAACCATTCTCTAACACCATTCACAAAGATAAACTCAAAGTGGATGAAACCTCAGTGTGATACAGGAATCCATCAAAATCCTAGAGGAAAACATAGGCAGTAACCTCTTTGACATTGCCCACAGCAAATTCTTTCAAGATACATCTCCAAAAGCTAGTGAAACAAAAGCAAAAATGAACTTCTGGGACTTCATCAAGATAAAAAGCTTCTGCACAGCAAAGGAAACAGTCAACAAAACAAAGAGGCAACCCACAGAATGGGAGAAGATATTTGCAAATGACACTACAGATAAAGGGCTGGTATCCAAGATCTATAAAGAACTTCTCAAACTTAACACCCAAAAAACAAATAATCAAGTCGAAAAGTGGGCAGAAGATATGAGCAGACACTTCTCTGAAGAAGACATACAAATGGCTTATAGACACATGAAAAAATGTTCATCATCATTAGCCATCAGGGAAATCCAAATCAAAACCACATTGAGACACCACCTTCCACCAGTTAGAATGGCAAAAATGGACAGGGAAAGAAACAACAAATGTTGGAGAGGTTGTGGAGAAAGGGGAACCCTCTTACACTGTTCCTGGGAATGCAAGTTGGTACAGCCACTTTGGAAAACAGTGTGGAGGTGCCTCAAAAATTTAAAAATAGAACTACCCTATGACCCAGCAGTTGCACTCCTGGGTAGTTACCCCAAAGACACAGATGTAGTGAAAAGAAGGGCCATATGCACCCCAATGTTCATAGCAGCAATGTCCGCAATAGCCAAACTGTGGAAAGAGCCGAGATGCCCTTCAACAGATGAATGGATAAAGAAGATGTGGTCCATATATACAATGGAATATTACTCAGCCATCAGAAAAGATGAATACCCAACTTTTACATCAACATGGATGGGACTGGAGGAGATTATGCTAAGTGAAATAAGTCAAGCAGAGAAAGTCAATTATCATATGGTTTCACTTATTTGTGGAACATAAGGAATAGCATGGAGGACATTAGGAGAAGGAAGGGGAAAATGGGTGGAGGGAATTGGAGGGAGGGATGAACCATGAGAGACTATGGACTCTGAGAAACAAACAGGGTTTTAGAAGGGAGGGGGGAGGGGGGATTGGTTAGCCCGGTGATGGGTATTAAGGAGGGCACGTAC
>NW_025412964.1:0-2670 GCF_002201575.2 Neomonachus schauinslandi
TGGCAACAGACCTATCCACAGAGACCTGGCAGGCCAGAAAGGACTGGCAGGATATATTCAGAGCACTAAATGAGAAAAATATGCAGCCAAGAATACTCTATCCAGCTAGGCTGTCATTGAAAATTGAAGGAGAGATAAAAAGCTTCCAGGACAAACAAAAACTAAAGGAATTTGCAAACACAAAACCAGCCCTACAGGAAATCTTGAAAGGGGTCCTCTAAGCAAAGAGAGAGCCTAAAAGCAACATAGACCAGAAAGGAACACAGACAATATACGGTAACAGTCACCTTACAGGCAATACAATGGCACTAAATTCCTATCTTTCAATAGTTACCCTGAATGTAAATGGGCTCAATGCCCCAATCAAAAGACACAGGCTATCAGACTGGATTAAAAAACAAGACCCATCGATATGCTGTCTGCAAGAGACTCATTTTCGACCCAAAGACAGCCCCAGATTGAAAGTGAGGGGGTGGAAAACCATTTACCATGCTAATGGACACCAAAAGAAAGCTGGGGTGGCAATCCTTATATCAGACAAATTAGATTTTAAACCAAAGACTGTAATAAGAGATGAGAAAGGACACTATATCATACTTAAAGGATCTATCCAACAAGAAGATCTAACAATTGTAAATATCTATGCCCCTAACATGGGAGCAGCTAATTATATAAGCCAATTAATAACAAAAGCAAAGAAACACATCGACAACAATACAATAATAGTGGGGGACTTTAACACCCCCCTCACTGAAATGGACAGATCGTCTAAGCAAAAGATCAACAAGGAAATAAAGACTTTAAATGACACACTGGACCAAATGGACTTCACAGACATATTCAGAACATTCCACCCCAAAGCAACGGAATACACATTCTTCTCTAGTGCCCATGGAACATTCTCCAGAATAGATCACATCCTAGGTCATAAATCAGGTCTCAACCGGTACCAAAAGATTGGAATCATTCCCTGCCTATTTTCAGACCACAATGCTTTGAAACTAGAGCTCAATCACAAGACTAAAGTCAGAAAGAACTCAAATACATGGACGCTAAAGAACATCCTACTGAAGAACGAATGGGTCAACCAGGAAATTAAAGAAGAATTAAAAAAATACATGGAAATCAATGAAAATGAAAACACAACTATTCAAAATCTTTGGGATGCAGCAAAGGCAGTCCTAAGAGGAAAGTATATAGCAATACAAGCCTTTCTCAAGAAACAAGAAAGGTCTCAAGTACACAACCTAACCCTACACCTAAAGGAGCTGGAGAAAGAACAGCAAATAAAGCCTAAACCCAGCAGGAGAAGAGAAATAATAAAGATCAGAGCAGAAATCAATGAAATAGAAACTAAAAGAACAGTAGAACAGATCAACGAAACTAGGAGCTGGTTCTTTGAAAGAATTAACAAGATTGATAAACCTCTGGCCAGACTTATCAAAAAGAAAAGAGAAATGACCCAAATCAACAAAATCATGAATGAAAGAGGAGAGATCACAACCAACACCAAAGAAATACAAACAATTATAAGAACATATTATGAGCAACTCTATGCCAGCAAATTAAATAACCTGGAAGAAATGGATGCATTTCTAGAGATGTACCAACTACCAAAACTGAACCAGGATGAAATAGAAAACCTGAACAGACCTATAACCACTAAGGAAATTGAAGCAGTCATCAAAAATCTCCCAAAAATCAAAAGACCAGGGCCAGATGGCTTCCCAGGGGAATTCTACCAAACATTTCAAGAAGAATTAATACCTATTCTTCTGAAACTGTTCCAAAAAATAGAAATGGAAGGAAAACTTCCAAACTCATTTTATGAGGCCAGCATTACCTTGATCCCAAAACCAGACAAAGACCCCATCAAAAAGGAGAATTACAGACCAATCTCCCTGATGAACATGGATGCAAAAATTCTCACCAAAATACTAGCCAATAGGATCCAACAGTACATTAAAAGGATTATTCACCACGACCAAGTGGGATTTATCCCTGGGCTGCAAGGTTGGTTCAACATCCGCAAATCAATCAACGTGATACAATACATTAACAAAAGAAAGAACAAGAATCATATGATCCTCTCAATAGATGCAGAAAAAGCATTTGACAAAGTACAGCATCCTTTCTTGATCAAAACTCTTCAGAGTATAGGGATCGAGGGTACATACCTCAATATCATAAAAGCCATCTATGAAAAACGTTCCGTGCTCATGGATTGGAAGAACAAATATTGTGAATTGTCAATGCTACCTAGAGCAATCTACACATTCAATGCAATCCCCATCAAAATACCAGCCACTTTTTTCAAAGAAATGGAACAAATAATCCTAAAATTTGTATGGAACCAGAAAAGACCCTGCATAGCCAGAGGAATGTTGAAAAAGAAAAGCAAAGCCGGCGGCATCACAATTCCGGACTTCCAGCTCTATTACAAAGCTGTCATCATTAAGACAGCATGGTACTGGCACAAAAACAGACACATAGATCAATGGAACAGAATAGAGAGCCCAGAAATGGACCCTCAACTCTATGGTCAACTCATCTTTGACAAAGCAGGAAAGAATGTCCAATGGAACAAAGACAGTCTCTTCAACAAATGGTGTTGGGAAAATTGGATAGCCACATGCAGAAGAATGAAACTGGACCATTTCCTTACACCAC
>NW_025412965.1:0-2669 GCF_002201575.2 Neomonachus schauinslandi
GAAATAGAAAACCTGAACAGACCTATAACCACTAAGGAAATTGAAGCAGTCATCAAAAATCTCCCAAAAAACAAAAGCCCAGGGCCAGATGTCTTCCCAGGGGAATTCTACCAAACATTTCAAGAAGAATTAATACCTATTCTTCTGAAACTGTTCCAAAAAATAGAAATGGAAGGAAAACTTCCCAACTCATTTTATGAGGCCAGCATTACCTTGATCCCAAAACCAGACAAAGACCCCATCAAAAAGGAGAATTACGGACCAATATCCCTGATGAACATGGATGCAAAAATTCTCACCAAAATACTAGCCAATAGGATCCAACAGTACATTAAAAGGATTCTTCACCATGACCAAGTGGGATTTATCCCTGGGCTGCAAGGTTGGTTCAACATCCGCAAATCAATCAACGTGATACAATACATTAACAAAAGAAAGAACAAGAATCATATGATCCTCTCAATAGATGCAGAAAAAGCTTTTGACAAAGTACAGCATCCTTTCTTGATCAAAACTCTTCAGAATATAGGGATCGAGGGTACATACCTCAATATCATAAAAGCCATCTATGAAAAACCCACAGCGAATATCATTCTCAATGGGGAAAAACTGAGAGCTTTCCTCCTATGGTCAGGAACACGGCAGGGATGTCCACTATCACCACTGCTATTCAACATAGTATTGGAAGTCCTAGCCACAGCAATCAGACAACAAAAAGAAATCAAAGGCATCCAAATTTGGCAAGAAGAAGTCAAACTCTCACTCTTTGCAGATGATATGATACTTTATGTGGAAAATCCCAAAGACTCCACCCCCAAACTGCTAGAACTCATACAGGAATTCAGTCAAGTGGCAGGATATAAAATCAATGCACAGAAGTCAGTGGCATTCCTATACACCAACAAGAAGACAGAAGAAAGAGAAATTAAGGAGTCGATCCCATTTACAATCGCACCCAAAACTATAAGATACCTAGGAATAAATCTAACCAAAGAGACAAAGAATCTTTACTCAGAAAACTATAAAATACTCATGAAAGAAATTGAGGAAGACACAGAGAAATGGAAAAACGTTCCATGCTCATGGATTGGAAGAACAAATATTGTGAAGATGTCAATGCTACCTAGAGCAATCTACACATTCAATGCAATCCCCATCAAAATATCATCCACTTTTTTCAAAGAAATGGAACAAATAATCCTAAAATTTGTATGGAACCAGAAAAGACCCCGCATAGCCAGAGGAATGTTGAAAAAGAAAAGCAAAGCCGGCGGCATCACAATTCCGGACTTCCAGCTCTATTACAAAGCTGTCATCATCAAGGCAGCATGGTACTGGCACAAAAACAGACACATAGATCAATGGAACAGAATAGAGAGCCCAGAAATGGACCCTCAACTCTATGGTCAACTCATCTTTGACAAAGCAGGAAAGAATGTCCAATGGAACAAAGACAGTCTCTTCAACAAATGGTGTTGGGAAAATTGGATAGCCACATGCAGAAGAATGAAACTGGACCATTTCCTTACACCACACACAAAAATAGACTCCAAATGGTTGAAAGACCTCAATGTGAGACAGGAGTCCATCAAAATCCTAAAGGAGAACACAGGCAGCAACCTCTTTTACCTCAGCCAAAGCAACTTCTTCCTAGAAACATCGCCAAAGGCAAGGGAAGCAAGGGCAAAAATGAACTCTTGGGACTTCATCAAGATAAAAAGCTTTTGCAAAGCAAAGGAAACAGTCAACAAAACCAAAAGAGAACCGACAGAATGGGAGAAGATATTTGCAAATGACATATCAGATAAAGGGCTAGTATCCAAAATCTATAAAGAACTCATCAAACTCAACACCCAAAGAACAAAGAATCCAATCAAGAAATGGGCAGAAGACATGAACAGACATTTTTCCAAAGAAGACCTCCAAATGGCCAACAGACACATGAAAAAGTGCTCAACGTCACTCGGAATCAGGGAAATCCAAATCAAAACCTCAATGAGATACCACCTCACATCAGTCAGAATGGCTAAAGTTAACGAGTCAGGAAACGACAGATGTTGGCGGCGATGCGGAGAAAGGGGAACCCTCCTACACTGTTGGTGGGAATGCAAGCTGGTGCAGCCACTCTGGAAAACTGTATGGAGGTTCCTCAAAAAGTTGAAAATAGAGCTATCATATGATCCAGCAATTGCACTACTGGGTATTTACCGCAAAGATACAAAAGTAGGGATCCGAAGGGGTACGTGCACCCCGATGTTTATAGCAGCAATGTCCACAACAGCCAAACTGTGGAAAGAGCCAAGATGTCCATCAACAGATGAATGGATAAAGAAGAAGTGGTATATATCTACAATGGAATATTATGCAGCCATCAAAAGGAATGAGACCTTGCCATTTGCAATGACGTGGATGGAACTGGAGTGTATTATGGTGAGTGAATTAAGTCAAACAGAGAAAGACATGTATCATATGATCTCACTGATATGAGGAATTCTTAATCGCAGGAAACAAACCGAGGGTTGCTGGAATGGGGCGTGGGGTGGCAGGGATGGGGTGACTGGGTGATAGACAGTGGGGAGGGTATGTGCTCTGGTAAGCGCTGTGAATTGTGCAAGACTGTTGAATCTCAGATCTGTACCTCTGAAACAAATAATGCAATATATGTTAAG
>NW_025412966.1:0-2669 GCF_002201575.2 Neomonachus schauinslandi
TGGCAACAGACCTATCCACAGAGACCTGGCAGGCCAGAAAGGACTGGCAGGATATATTCAGAGCACTAAATGAGAAAAATATGCAGCCAAGAATACTCTATCCAGCTAGGCTGTCATTGAAAATTGAAGGAGAGATAAAAAGCTTCCAGGACAAACAAAAACTAAAGGAATTTGCAAACACAAAACCAGCCCTACAGGAAATCTTGAAAGGGGTCCTCTAAGCAAAGGGAGAGCCTAAAAGCAACATAGACCAGAAAGGAACACAGACAATATACAGTAACAGTCACCTTACAGGCAATACAATGGCACTAAATTCCTATCTTTCAATAGTTACCCTGAATGTAAATGGGCTCAATGCCCCAATCAAAAGACACAGGCTATCAGACTGGATTAAAAAACAAGACCCATCGATATGCTGTCTGCAAGAGACTCACTTTCGACCCAAAGACAGCCCCAGATTGAAAGTGAGGGGGTGGAAAACCATTTACCATGCTAATGGACACCAAAAGAAAGCTGGGGTGGCAATCCTTATATCAGACAAATTAGATTTTAAACCAAAGACTGTAATAAGCGATGAGGAAGGACACTATATCATACTTAAAGGATCTATCCAACAAGAAGATCTAACAATTGTAAATATCTATGCCCCTAACATGGGAGCAGCTAATTATATAAGCCAATTAATAACAAAAGCAAAGAAACACATCGACAACAATACAATAATAGTGGGGGACTTTAACACCCCCCTCACTGAAATGGACAGATCGTCTAAGCAAAAGATCAACAAGGAAATAAAGACTTTAAATGACACACTGGACCAAATGGACTTCACAGACATATTCAGAACATTCCACCCCAAAGCAACGGAATACACATTCTTCTCTAGTGCCCATGGAACATTCTCCAGAATAGATCACATCCTAGGTCATAAATCAGGTCTCAACCGGTACCAAAAGATTGGAATCATTCCCTGCCTATTTTCAGACCACAATGCTTTGAAACTAGAGCTCAATCACAAGACTAAAGTCAGAAAGAACTCAAATACATGGACGCTAAAGAACATCCTACTGAAGAACGAATGGGTCAACCAGGAAATTAAAGAAGAATTAAAAAAATACATGGAAATCAATGAAAATGAAAACACAACTATTCAAAATCTTTGGGATGCAGCAAAGGCAGTCCTAAGAGGAAAGTATATAGCAATACAAGCCTTTCTCAAGAAACAAGAAAGGTCTCAAGTACACAACCTAACCCTACACCTAAAGGAGCTGGAGAAAGAACAGCAAATAAAGCCTAAACCCAGCAGGAGAAGAGAAATAATAAAGATCAGAGCAGAAATCAATGAAATAGAAACTAAAAGAACAGTAGAACAGATCAACGAAACTAGGAGCTGGTTCTTTGAAAGAATTAACAAGATTGATAAACCTCTGGCCAGACTTATCAAAAAGAAAAGAGAAATGACCCAAATCAACAAAATCATGAATGAAAGAGGAGAGATCACAACCAACACCAAAGAAATACAAACAATTATAAGAACATATTATGAGCAACTCTATGCCAGCAAATTAAATAACCTGGAAGAAATGGATGCATTTCTAGAGATGTACCAACTACCAAAACTGAACCAGGATGAAATAGAAAACCTGAACAGACCTATAACCACTAAGGAAATTGAAGCAGTCATCAAAAATCTCCCAAAAAACAAAAGCCCAGGGCCAGATGGCTTCCCAGGGGAATTCTACCAAACATTTCAAGAAGAATTAATACCTATTCTTCTGAAACTGTTCCAAAAATAGAAATGGAAGGAAAACTTCCAAACTCATTTTATGAGGCCAGCATTACCTTGATCCCAAAACCAGACAAAGACCCCATCAAAAAGGAGAATTACAGACCAATCTCCCTGATGAACATGGATGCAAAAATTCTCACCAAAATACTAGCCAATAGGATCCAACAGTACATTAAAAGGATTATTCACCACGACCAAGTGGGATTTATCCCTGGGCTGCAAGGTTGGTTCAACATCCGCAAATCAATCAACGTGATACAATACATTAACAAAAGAAAGAACAAGAATCATATGATCCTCTCAATAGATGCAGAAAAAGCATTTGACAAAGTACAGCATCCTTTCTTGATCAAAACTCTTCAGAGTATAGGGATCGAGGGTACATACCTCAATATCATAAAAGCCATCTATGAAAAACGTTCCGTGCTCATGGATTGGAAGAACAAATATTGTGAATTGTCAATGCTACCTAGAGCAATCTACACATTCAATGCAATCCCCATCAAAATACCAGCCACTTTTTTCAAAGAAATGGAACAAATAATCCTAAAATTTGTATGGAACCAGAAAAGACCCTGCATAGCCAGAGGAATGTTGAAAAAGAAAAGCAAAGCCGGCGGCATCACAATTCCGGACTTCCAGCTCTATTACAAAGCTGTCATCATTAAGACAGCATGGTACTGGCACAAAAACAGACACATAGATCAATGGAACAGAATAGAGAGCCCAGAAATGGACCCTCAACTCTATGGTCAACTCATCTTTGACAAAGCAGGAAAGAATGTCCAATGGAACAAAGACAGTCTCTTCAACAAATGGTGTTGGGAAAATTGGATAGCCACATGCAGAAGAATGAAACTGGACCATTTCCTTACACCAC
>NW_025412967.1:0-2668 GCF_002201575.2 Neomonachus schauinslandi
AGCAGGTGCCAAAGAGTGGATTATTCCCTGTATATTTTCAGGCCACGGTGTTTTAAAACTTGAAGTCAGTCACAAGAGAAAATTTTGAAGGAACACAAATACATGGATGTTAAAGAGTATCCTACTAAGGAATAAATGGGTCAACCAGGAAATTAAAGAAGAATTTTTAAAAATTCATGGAAACAAATGGAAATGAAAGCACAACAGTTCAGAACCTTTGGGTTGTGGGAAAAGCAGTCCTAAGAAGAGGGTATATAGCAATACAGGCCTTTCTCAAAAAACAAGAAAGGTCTCAAATATGCAACCTAACCCTACATCTAAAGGAGCTGGAGAAAGAATAGCAAATAAACCCTAAATCCATCAGGAAAAGAGAAATAATAAAAACCAGAGCAGAAATTAATGATATAGAAATCAAGAAACAGAACAGATGAATGAAACCAGGAGATGGTTCTTTGAAACAGTTAATAAGATCAATAAACCCCTACCTAGACTTATCATGAAGAAAAAAGGAAGGACCCAAATAAATAAAATCATGAGTGAAAGAGGAGAGATCACAACTAATACCTAAGAAATGCAAACAATTATAAGGGAATATTCTGAGCAATTATATGTCAACAGAATAGGCAATCTGGGAGAAATGGATGCATGTCTAGAAACATATAAACTACCAAAACTGAAACAGGAAGAAATAGAAAAACTGAACAGACCCATAACCAGCAAAGAAATTGAAGCCATTGCACTACTGGGTATTTATCCAAAGGATACAAACATAGTGATATGAAGGGCACCTGCACCCCAATGTTCATAGCAGCAATGTCCACAATAGCCGAAGTATGGAAGGAGCCAACAGATGGATGGATAAAGAAGATGTGGTGTACCTGTACAATGGAATATTACTCAGTCATTGAAAAGGATGAAATCTTGCTATTTACAATGACGTGGATGGAACTGGAGGGTATTATGCTAAGTGATAAATTGATTTGATTTATCACTCATATGTGAAATTTAAGAAACAAAACAGGGTCTTAGGGGAAGGGAGGTAAAAATAAAATAAGATGAAATCAGAGAGGAAGACAAACTCTAGGAAACAAACAGGGTTGCTGGACAGAAGGTGGGTGATGGGGTAAGTGGGTGAAATTTTGGAAATTTATTTAGAATATGTCCTGGTGTTAATTCGGTTTTGTTGGTTTTGGTGGGAGTTCTCTGTGCCTCCTGGATTTGGGTGTCTGTTTCTTTTCCCAGATTAGGGGAGATTTCAGCCAGAAAGTGTTTAATTAAATTTTTTTGCACCACTTTCTTTTCTTCATCAGGGACTCTTCAATATGAACATTATTATGTTTGAGGTAGTCACTGAGTTGCCAAAGTCTGTTCTCATTTCCATAATTCTGTCTTTCATTTTGCTTGATTACTTTGCATTGCTCTGTTTTCTCAGTCACTAATTCATTCTTCCATCTTGCTGTTTATCCCATCATGTTTGTTTCTAGTTTTATTTTTCGTGCCCTAATCTCTACTGTGTTATTCCTTACCTCTGTGTTAAGGGTCTCTGTGTTAAGGGTCTCACTCATGTCGTCCCTCTTTTCTCAAGCCTTGTGAGTATCCTTATGATCCTTGCTTTAAATTCTGTATCAGGTATATTACTTGTATCTGTTTCACTTAGGTTTCTGGCCGTGACCTTGTCCAGTTCTTCCATTTTTTATATATTTTGTCTGCCTCTCCATGTCTGTTTCTGTGCTTTAAGAAAGTCATCTGTATCTTCTCTTAAAGGCAGAGTCTTTATGAGAAGACATCCTGGAATGCCCTGCATGCAGTGTCCCCTGCTCCCTAGAACCTAACACTTCAGGGGAGTATCCTATGTGTGTTGTGACACCTTGCTATTGTGTCTGGGTTAATTTTCCTTTCTGTGCCATTGTCTGCACTGATTCTCTGCCTGTTTCTCAGGCTGTATTTGCCCTCTGTGGTGTTAGACCAAGGAAGGCAAGGTCTCATGGGGCATGCCCATGGGAAACTTGGGAGTGGATGGTGGTGTTAGCAAAATTTGTACTGGGCCTCTAGTCATTTGCAGGATCTCCTGAAGCACTGCAGGGGCTCAGGGCTGTGCACCAGTGTGGCCAGGGGTGGGAAACTGGGCACTGATGTACAATGGTGGCTGGGAGTGGTGCTCTGTAGCAGTTGTGCACTTGGTGGGGGTGGGTGGTGCTGATGGCAGTGTGGGGGTGTGGCTTGGTATGGCACATGATGGTAGCTGGGGCTGTAAAGCTGGGTGAGACACAGGAGGGTGGCTGGGGGCATATACCTGTGCACAGCTTGGCACATACATGGCTTGTGATGGCAGGTGTGATGGGCGGGCTGCCCCTGTGACTTTAACAAAATTGACCCTGAGCTCAGGGCTTAGGGTAGCATGGTTGGATATGCAATTCCCCAGGAGAACTCCTGCCTGTAACACTGTTAACAGGTTAGGTAGCTGTATCTCTGTCTGTGCTGCAAAGTGGGGTGGAAGATGGGGCTGCCAGCTCCCGTGTTTTTGAAGTCCCCAACATGTTCTAAAATCATTTGACCAGATCTGTCCCATTTGCCCATGACATTGTGTAAACTGCCATCTGTATGCTTTCTGTCCATGCAGGGTCTGTCTCCTTAAGGGCAGTGGCCTTATCTATCACTTGCTCTCCCA
>NW_025412968.1:0-2667 GCF_002201575.2 Neomonachus schauinslandi
TTTATAAGTTTTAAAATTCAGTATGGAAATATGTAATTTTGTAAATTTTAAATTGTTTTTGCACTTTTACAGGATGAACTCACACCATTTTTACTTGCTGTGAGAACAAACAGCAAATGGTGGAATTTTTAATAGAAAAAGAAGCAAATGTACATGCAGTTGATAAGTTGCAAAGGTACAGTAGTTTTGGGTTTTTTTTTAAACCTTATATTGTTCTATGGGTGGGAGGATGGGTTAGCCTGGTGGTGGGTATTGAGGAGGGCACATTCTGCATGGAGCACTGGGTGTTATGCACAAACAATGAATCATGGAACACTTCATCTAAAACTAATGATGTAATGTATGGGGATTAACATAAGAATAAATAAAAAAAACCTTATATTGTTCTAGAGTGGCACAGTTACTCAAGTCAGAAAGATTAACTTAAGAAGAAGAGGATTAATTTATAATTATATAGTGAAAAATGTCAACATGTCATCAGTTAGGCAGAAAGCAATTATTCTGACGGGGCAACATGAAGAACAGTATATGGTAGAATTTATATTCCTTCATATTATTGACTGATGTCATTTGCAGTCTTTTTTGTTTTTTGCCATATGATTTTATATTAGCTAAAGGGGTTTCATATTAGTTTTATAACGTGTGGACTCCTAACTTTTATTTTACTTTATGATGCAATATTGGACTTCTTAACCCTTTTATAATATTTTTGAAACTTCTACTTCATATATATTTTCCTTAAAAGATGAATATTAAACATAAATAGGAGTTGCTTTGTCTTTTGGATGACTCTTTGCTTTAAATTGCTTTTTGTTTTTGAAGAATACTGATGTTAGATGATCCCTAAGTGATTATTAATTACTCTTACCAGATAATATGGGCTCATCATCCTTTTTCATGTTCAGTATATATATATTTTTTTGTTTTCATTGGTAAGGATAGAAGGATGAAAGATAACTTTAATTGAATAGACTTTTCCTTTAATGAGGACAAATCATAGGTGGGTGATAAAGAGAAAAGAGATGGGCTTTAGATTGACACAAGACTAGGTTTAATTCCTAGCTTTCCTACCTGCTGGGTGTGTGACTTTGGAAACATTACTTATCATAACCAGATACATTTCCTGATATGAAAAGGAGGATAATAATATATCCTTCAAGGGTGGTTGTGTGTACTATTTTATATATATATAGCATTTAATTTAGTGTCTACCACGTGCTTATCTTAGCATCATTAACTGCAACTATGACTGTTTTATTACCATTAGTATGAATACTGTTATTTTCAGCCTGCAAATAAGCTTTTTTATTTTTTTATTTTTAAAGATTTTATTTATTTGAGAGAGAGAGAGAGAGCATGAGCAGGGGTAGGGGCTAGAGCAGGGAGCCAGACATGGAGCTCGATCCCAGGACCCCAAGATCATGACTGAGCTTAAGGCAGACGCTTAACCGACTGAGCCACCCAGGCACCCCTGCAAATAGCTTTTTATACGGACCTGTCCTCTAGATGGCTTGGAAGTGCACTGTATCAGATTAAGGAAGAAATGGGGGATTCTTTTTTAAATCTTTACCATCAGATAAGTGACCTCAGCATAGTTTCTTGTTCATCAAAGGACTTTTTTTTTTTTTAAAAGATTTTATTTATTTATTTGACAGAGAGAGAGAGACAGCTAGAGAGGGAACACAAGCAGGGGGAGTGGGAGAGGGAGAAGCAGGCTTCCCGCCGGGCAGGGAGCCCGATGCGGGGCTGGATCCCAGGACCCTGGGATCGTGACCTGAGCCAAAGGCAGACGCTGAACGACTGAGCCACCCAGGCGCCCCCATCAAAGGACTTTAAATTAGCAACTTCTACTGTCATAGCCAAGTAGAAGAAGAGGCTTCTTTTTTGTCCTTTCATTTTAGCTGTGGAGGTATTTACAAAGATGAGCACTTGAACATGTTAATGGGCAATTCTGTACTGACAGGCAAGATATTAACCTGATAAAGTATATCAAATTAGCTGTTTAAATAACTCTTAAGTTCCTAAGGGTGAAGTTCTCTCTCTGTTATTTTAGAACAGCCCTCATGCTTGCTGTACATTATGATTCTGCAGATCTAGTCAGGGTTCTTCTTCAGCAAGGTATTAATATCTTTTCTGAAGATGCGTGTGGATGGACTGCAGAAGAATATTCTATTTTTAATGATCTTAAAGTGTAAGTGTTTACATTAAAATGTTAGTTATTACTAAACTGAGGTATATAATAATTTAACTGTTAGGTTTTTTTTTTTTTTAAGATTTTATTTATTTATTTGACAGAGAGAGACACAGCGAGAGAGGGAACATAAGCAGGGGGAGCGGGAGAGGGAGAAGCAGGCTTCCGGCTGAGCAGAGAGCTTGATGTGGGGCTCGATCCCAGGACCCTGGGATCATGACCTGAGCCGAAGGCAGACGCTTAACGACTGAGCCACCCAGGCACCCCTGTTAGTTCTTATGTGACAGATGAGAGTTCATTGTTTGATTCAGGCAGTTTTGGGATGGCAGTGAGTTAGCCCACATCATTTGCCAGAAATCAAGAAAAAGGCTAGACTAGTAAGAAGTAGTAATGGGTGCACGATTCTTTATCTCAGGACTATTGAGACCTTTATCCTTAGGGATCCTAACTGTATCTGTTTCATTCCAAGTATAACC
>NW_025412969.1:0-2667 GCF_002201575.2 Neomonachus schauinslandi
AATTCCGGACTTCCAGCTCTATTACAAAGCTGTCATCATCAAGACAGCATGGTACTGGCACAAAATCAGACACATAGATCAATGGAACAGAATAGAGAGCCCAGAAATGGACCCTCAACTCTATGGTCAACTCATCTTTGACAAAGCAGGAAAGAATGTCCAATGGAAAAAAGCCAGTCTCTTCAACAAATGGTGTTGGGAAAATTGGATAGCCACATGCAGAAGAATGAAACTGGACCATTTCCTTACACCACACACCAAAATAGACTCCAAATGGTTGAAAGACCTCAATGTGAGACAGGAGTCCATCAAAATCCTAAAGGAGAACACAGGCAGCAACCTCTTTGACCTCAACCGAAGCAACTTCTTCCTAGAAACATCGCCAAAGGCAAGGGAGGCAAGGGCAAAAATGAACTATTGGGACTTCATCAAGATAAAAAGCTTTTGCACAGCAAAAGAAACAGTCAACAAAACCAAAAGACAACCAACAGAATGGGAGAAGATATTTGCAAATGACATATCAGATAAAGGGCTAGTATCCAAAATCTATAAAGAACTCATCAAACTCAACACCCAAAGAACAAAGAATCCAATCAAGAAATGGGCAGAAGACATGAAAAGACATTTTTCCAAAGAAGACATCCAAATGGCCAACAGACACATGAAAAAGTGCTCAGTATCGCTCGGCATCAGGGAAATCCAAATCAAAACCTCAATGAGATACCACCTCACACCAGTCAGAATGGCTAAAATTAACAAGTCAGGAAATGACAGATGTTGGCGGGGATGCGGAGAAAGGGGAACCCTCCTACACTGTTGGTGGGAATGCAAGCTGGTGCAGCCACTCTGGAAAACTGTATGGAGGTTCCTCAAAAAGTTGAAAATAGAGCTACCATATGATCCAGCAATTGCACTACTGGGTATTTACCCCAAAGATACAAAAGTAGGGATCCGAAGGGGTACGTGCACCCCGATGTTTATAGCAGCAATGTCCACAATAGCCAAACTGTGGAAAGAGCCAAGATGTCCATCAACAGATGAATGGATAAAGAAGATCTGGTATATATATACAATGGAATATTATGCAGCCATCAAAAGGAACGAGATCTTGCCATTTGCAACGACGTGGATGGAACTGGAGGGTATTATGTTGAGTGAAATAAGTCAATCAGAGAAAGACAAGTATCATATGATCTCACTGATATGAGGAATTCTTAATCTCAGGAAACAAACTGAGGGTTGCTGGAGTGGGGGGTGGGGTGGGAAGGATGGGGTGACTGGGTGATAGACACTGGGGAGGGTATGTGCTCTGGTAAGCGCTGTGAATTTTGCAAGACTGTTGAATCTCAGATCTGTACCTCTGAAACAAATAACGCAATATATGTTAAGAAAAAAAAAAAAAAAGAAGAAGAAGAAGGTAGCGGGAGGGGAAGAATGAAGCGGGGGAAATCGGAGGGGTAGACGAACCATGAGAGACGATGGACTCTGAAAAACAAACTGAGGGTTCTAGAGGGGAGGGGGGTGGGAGGATGGGTTAGCCTGGTGGTGGGTACTGAGGAGGGCACGTTCTGCATGGAGCACTGGGTGTTATGCACAAACAATGAATCATGGAACACTTCATCTAAAACTAATGATGTAATGTATGGGGATTAACATAAGAATAAAAAAAAAAAAAATTTAAAGATACTAGCTGGGCTTGAAAGAAGCATGGAAGTTATTAGAGAAATGCTTTCTGGAGAAATAAAAGAATGAAAATCTAACCAAGTTGAAATCAAAAAGGCTATTAATGAGGTGCAATCAAAAATGGGGGCTCTAACTGCTAGGATAAATGAGGCAGAAGAGAGAATCAGTGATATAGAAGACCAAATGATGGAAAATAAAGAAGCTGAGAAAAAGAGAGATAAACAACTACTGGATCATGAGGGCAGAATTCAAGAGATAAGCGATACCATAAGACGAAACAACATTAGAATAATTGGGATCCCAGAAGAAGAAGAAAGAGAGAGAGGGGCAGAAGGTATTATGGAGCAAATTATACTGGAGAAGTTCTCTAATTTGGGAAAGGAAACAGGCATCAAAATCCAGGAAGCACAGAGAACCCCTCTCAAAATCAATAAAAATAGGTCAACACCCCGACATCTAATAGTAAAACTTACGAGTCTCATAGACAAAGAGAAAATCCTGAAAGCAGCTCAGGAGAAGAAATGTGTAGCCTACAATGGTAGAAACATTAGATTGGCAACAGACCTATCCACAGAGACCTGGCAGGCCAGAAAGGACTGGCAAGATATATTCAGAGCACTAAATGAGAAAAATATGCAGCCAAGAATACTAGATCCGGATAGGCTGTCATTGAAAATTGAAGGAGAGATAAAAAGCTTCCAAGACAAACAAAAACTGAAGGAATTTGCAAACACCAAATCAGCCCTACAAGAAATATTGAAAGGGGTCCTTTAAACAAAGAGAGAGCCTAAAAGCAACATAGACCAGAAAGGAACACAGACAATGTACGGTAACAGTCACCTTACAGGCAATACAATGGCACTAAATTCCTATCTTTCAATAGTTACCCTGAATGTAAATGGGCTAAATGCCCCAATCAAAAGACACAGGCTATCAGATTGGACTAAAAAACAAGACCCATCGATATGCTGTCTGCAAGAGACT
>NW_025412970.1:0-512 GCF_002201575.2 Neomonachus schauinslandi
GCCACGGCTATCGCCCCTGTGACGCGCACCGACCTCCCAGCATAACCAGTTTCTTTGATTTAGGTCAGGGCCATGGCATCAAAGTGGCCACCAGGAGGCAAACTTGGGCTGTTCGTGGGGTGTGCACTTACCGGGCCTCGAGGAGCTGCTAAGCTTCGATTTTTTCTATAAAGAACCACCACCCACGAGGGACAAGTCCTCTCTCCACCCGGATGCCTGCCCCGGAGGTTGGCGCTGGGAAACAGGGTGAGAGGCAAGCGTTTCCCGTGGCACACTGGGGGCTTCCTAGCTTTAGAGACTGGGTGGCTCACTCTTGACACAGTCCTTTTCCCTGAGGATGGCAAAAGTCTTCTCAAATGTACATTTCAAGGCTCCCCGGGGAGATGGGAAAATTGGAGGCGGGGAAAGGGCCCGGGGCACGTGGATCGCGGCCGCGAGATGAGAAATGAAGTGATCAGCTCTGCTTCTGATCGCAGCTACCGCTCAGCTAGCCCGCCGCTCCTCCCCCAACC
>NW_025412970.1:612-1435 GCF_002201575.2 Neomonachus schauinslandi
CCCCCGTCCTCTCCCTGCCCCGCCGGACCCCGCCCCTTCCCACCGCTCCCCTCCCCGCGCGTGCGCGCGCGCGTGCGGTGCCTGCCTGCCCGCCCGTGGCCGTGGCCGTGGGTCTCAGGCTCGTGAACTCCGGCAGCGTCGTTAGTTAGTCAGCAGTAGTCAGGAGGTGTGCTGTATGGCAGAGGCTAAGCTGGCCTGAGGGAGAATCCAAACTATCGGGGGCCCCGGGGGGCCTTCGGGACCACAATGGCAGGGGGAGAGAACATTCTCTGGGGCCTTTGTGGATGAAACCGACGACGTAGGAGAATGAGAGATGGTTACCATGCGCGAGACCTAGCCTGGCGGACTTAGCAAGGACTCTTCAGCCTACCAGTGATGGGGTTCTTGCATCCGGCACACTTCTTGGCCACAAAGTTCTTGTAGCAATCCACGCAGTAGTACTGGTCCTCCACGGCAGTGAAGCGCTGCCCGGCCAGCTTCTTAGAGCACGTGACACACACAAAGCACTCGGCGTGCCAGGGCTGGTCCTGGTAAGTGATTCCTCCGGATGTGATGGCCTAGACCAGGGAGCGTAGCACCGGATTCAGAGTCAACCACCACTCGTTGAAGGCCTACTACGTGCCAGGCACCGAGCTGGGCGCTTTGGTATACGTTATCTCATCTCATCGCCACAACGGCCATGGGAGGCAGGGGCGACTAGCGGCCCCGGGTTACAGATGAAGACACCGAGGCTCAGAGAAGGCGAGCCGGTCCCGCAGTGCAACTAGGCGGTGGAGGCGGGCCTCTAGAGCCGGGGGGGGGGGGGGGGGGGGGGGGGGGGGGG
>NW_025412970.1:1535-2666 GCF_002201575.2 Neomonachus schauinslandi
CAACCCGAGAATTCCCTACGTCGCAGGGCTGTCGGGAGGATGGAGCGGGACAGTGTGTGTGCAAGTGCTCTGCAAACTGTCCAACGCTTCTAGAAACAACAGTCAGCGCAGAACTCCCCTGACAACGTACCTTGTTGCACTTCACGCAGTGCTTGGCGAATTTGGTCTCGTGGCAAGTCACGCAGTAGAAGTCCTCCCCTTTAGGGAAGAAGCTTCCAGTCCCGATGACTTGCTTGCAGTTGCTGCAGGTGAAGCAGTCTTTGTGCCAGACGGTCTTCTTGTACTCCACGTTTTGATCTCCTGCGGTGGGCGGGGGGGAAGCAGGACCGATAGCCCCACTGACGGTGCCCTGCAGGGGGGGCTGCATCCACTCCCCCCCGCCCGGGCCCTCCAGAGGGGAGGGAATGCAGGCCCTGCAGTTGTTGGCCTCACGCTTCCAAAGACCCTCCCCGCGGGGGGCCTCTCTCCACCGTCCTACTGGGGTGCTGCCGACCCAGCTTCTGTCAGGGGAGGGGACCCTGGCGGTGGTGGTCCAGGATTCGGTGCCTGAAGCCCCGCCCCGCCCCGCCCCGCCCCCCACGGCCTTGGCGGACCTGACCTGGCCCAGAATTCCACCCTGAGGAGGTCGCATGCTTTGCTCACTCACTCTACCCAAATGAGAAAGCGCTACATACTTTTCACTTCTTTCTCTTGCCACAGACCGCTCTCTCCAGTGTCCTTTAGCTGCCGCGTGTGTGCGTGTGTGCGAGCGTATATGCGTACGCAGATACACGGCTATATACATGCGTGCGTATATACGCTAAAACCTAAGCGCGGCTCGCAGCAGCATCACGCCACCGCCGCGAGCCCCCGGCACCCTCTCCGCCCGTGGGGCCTCCTCCCTGGCTGCCCGGGGGGGGGGGCGGGGGAGAGGGGACACTACCTGCCACGATCGGCTTGAAGCACCCCTTGCACTTGGGGGAGTCCTCCCGGGTGGTGCACTTGTTGCACAGGATCTTGTTGTCCTTGGCCACAAAGGTCTCGTTGGCCAAGGGGTGAAGGCACTTGGCACAGCGGAAGCAGGTCTCGTGCCAGTAGCGGTTCTTGTAGTGCACCTCCTGGAGACGAAGCGGAAGGGGACGGGTCGCTGGC
>NW_025412971.1:0-690 GCF_002201575.2 Neomonachus schauinslandi
ACAAAGAACTTCTATCTATAATATATAAAAAACCAACACTCAACAGGAGGAGGAAAAAAAAAAAAAAAACTATCCAAATAGCAAATGGGTAAAAGACATGAACAGACATTTCAGCAAAGAGAACATGCACATGGCAAATAAGCACAAGAAAAAAACAGTACATTAGTTGCCATGAGGGAAATGTAAAGGAAAAACCTGATTGAGTAATCACTGCTACCTACCTTTTAGGACAGCTCATTAATATAAAACAGAGTAAAAACATCAAATGTAGGAAAGAGCCAGCTCTCCTACTTTGCTGGTGGGAATGTAAATGGAACAGCCACTCTGGTAAGACAGTTTGATAGGTTCTGCAAAAGCGAAACATAAATGCAACAACCCAGCACTCACTGTCCTGGACCTTTATTCTAGAGAATGAAAATTTAAGATCCCAAAAAACACTGTGCCCAAATATTCACTGTGGGATTATTTGTAGTCTCTAAAGCCTGGAAACAAACCAAAATATCCCTCAAAAGGGGAGCAGATGAACAAACTGTGGCATTTCCAACCTAGGGAGCACAACTCAGTGATAAAAAGTAAGAAAGTTAGGATAACACAAAACGTGGATGGATTCCAGATATATTATCCTGAGTGAAAACAAACAAACAAAAAACATCACTGGTCACAGCTGTAGGAGTCCCCTCATGTAACAAA
>NW_025412971.1:790-1054 GCF_002201575.2 Neomonachus schauinslandi
TGTACTATCTGAACCTTCCTGTGAATCACTAAATCCCTCCCTACCTGTAGTATTGCTCTACCTTTCAACAAACCTCAGAATAGTTCCCTAAAGCTATCAGTCCCACCCTGGCTCCTTGAAGCTCCAAGCTTCCCCAGGACCCTAATGTGTGGGTATTAAGCAGCAGTGTTGGAGGCAGGAGGAACCTGGTGTTGGTCTGTGACTAGGCAGGACCTGGGCTCTGATATGCTGTACCCTAAGGGGTAGACAAGGCCAGGTGTGGGA
>NW_025412971.1:1154-2666 GCF_002201575.2 Neomonachus schauinslandi
CTGCATCCTGCTCACACAGCCATCCCCCCAAAGTTGCCCACATTTTACAGATGAAGGAATGGGGGCTCAAGGGGTGAACTGCTCTGCTTCAAACCCCCAAAGTGGGGTCCCAGCACCTCCAAGATCCTGTTGTGTCCAGAAACATGTGTCTGGTAAGTGGGGTCTGAGCAGGTGGCTACTAGAGGTTAGCAGCTCTGGGATCGCACTGTGATCCACTTCCCCCTCAAATCCAAGTGACCTGGACTCCACCAGCCTCCCCACTGGCTCCTGAAAGCAGCAGCCCTCCTATAAGATCAGACACCATCCATCTTAGAGATACTAACCTCTCTTCTCCCAGGTCCCCCTCACATTGACCTTCCCTAAGAGAGCTTTTTCATGGCTCTAATCATTTCATGCCAAGGTGATATGAGCACAGTGCCTTGAGCTCCCCCAAGGGGCCATGGCTCTAGGCTCTCTTACCTCCACTACAGTCACAGGCAGACCCCAGCTCATTAGCATCCACAAGGCCCTTGAGCTCCCACATCCTGTGTTGAGGTTAAGGGATAATCTCTAGGGAGAAGACAAACTTGGAACCTTACTTTCCTCCTTCCTCTGTCCATCAAATGGCAGAATCTCAGCTTTGCCTATTAGAGGTAGACACCTTCTTCCATATCCACAGACACCTGAGTATTCCATGCGCACCTGTTCCCACCTGTTCCTACCTGTCTCCTTTTCTTCTTTACTCTGTCCATTCACCCCTCCACATGGAGCAGCAAGTAGTAATCTGTGTCTCCCCCAACTTCTGCAGTGCTTCTGTGACTCAGAGCAGAAAGCCCACACTCCAGGCTCCTCACTCCAGTCTGTACGTACCTCACCCACAGGAAATCATCCAGAGGCAGGGAATGGTCCCCTGCTTCTGGCCTCCCTCCAACCTGGTTCCCTCATCTTGTCACATTTACTCTTCAGACGTCCGCATCACACAGGGACATGCAGTCAGGAAATACTAGCTCTGGTGACCAGAGTTTGGAAACTTCATGCCAGGGTCCAAACTCCAATTTGCCAGAGCATGTGTGATGGGGCTAGGGACATAAATCATTTTTGCAGAAATACCTACATATGGACATTACAGCTTACTTTTTCCTTCCTTCAGAATGGGGATGACCTCAGCAGCTGACCTTGATTTCTACAAAACAGGATGTCTGAAAGTGTTGATGGGGATCGGAAGGTTGTGCTCAGGGTCAGCTCTGCATAATTCACTGACACTTTCTCAGAGCTGTGGAGGTCCTTGCCCACCAACTGGAGAATGTGATGACTTCTAAGGCACAGTAGTGACGGTAACCCAGGCTGTACGTCACAGTCACCCAGGGGCTGTTTCCTGTACTCATATGAAATAATGGTTTTAAGTTATTTAGGCCTCTGAAAAATATTAAAACTCTCACTCCTGGAGATGACCAAAGTTTTCCAAGCTCCGCATTTATGTCATCTCGGATGGGAGGGTGCAGGGACATCACCACTTGGATGATGTTGCCTGGG
>NW_025412972.1:0-2665 GCF_002201575.2 Neomonachus schauinslandi
ATCCCTTCATAGTAGTTACCCGTATTTTTGGCTTATATATATAAGTTCTTCTCTCTTTAAAATTTTGAGATAGTTTCTTCTAACAGATCAAAATATACCCTAAATCTCTAGTATATGGTGTTTTCTATTCCCCTGCCTGATCACATCCTCTCCCTTTTTTTTTTCTTTTCTTAAATCCTCTTCTTTCTTTTTTCAAACAATTTCTTATCAATTCCTTTTATAAAATTTTTTATAATTTCCATCTTTACAGTCATATTCCATCCCTTCATCATATCAACCCTTATTTTTGTACATATATAAGTTTTTCTTTCTTTAAAATTTTGGGAGACACTTTCTTCTAAAAGACCAAAATACACCCCAAATCTAGTGTGTGGCACTGATCTATATACCAGCCTGATCATATTTGATCACATTCTGGTTTTTTTGTTGTTGTTGTTTTGTTTTGTTTGTTTTTGTTTTTATCTTTATCTTTTTCTTTTTTTTCTTTTTCTTTCTTCTCTCTTTCCCTTTCTTTTCCCACTGCTTCAGGTCTTTTCTGATTTGTTTAGAGTATATTTTCTGGGGACGTTGTTACTCTGCTAGCATTTTGTTCTCTCATTAATCTATTCTCCTCTGCACAAAATGACAAGACGGAAAAAATCACCTCAACAAAAAGAACAAGAGGTAGTACCGACTGCCAGGGACCTACTCAATACGGACATTAGTACAATGTCAGATCTAGAGTTCAGAATCATCACTTTAAAGATACTAGCTGGGCTTGAAAAAAATATGGAAGTTATTAGAGAAACGCTTTCTGGAGAAGTAAAAGAACTAAAATCCAACCAAGTAGAAATCAAAAAGGCTATTAATGAGGTGCAATCAAAAATGGGGCTCTAACTGCTAGAATAAATGAGGCAGAAGAGAGAATCAGTAATATAGAAGATGAAATGATGGAAAATAAAGAAGCTGAGAAAAAGAGAGATAAACAACTACTGGATCACGAGGGCAGAATTCGAGAGATAAGCGATACCATAAGACGAAACAACATTAGAATAATTGGGATCCCAGAAGAAGAAGAAAGAGAGAGAGGGGCAGAAGGTATAATGGAGCAAATTATAGCAGAGAACTTCCCTAATTTGGGGAAGGAAACAGGCATGAAAATCCAGGAAGCACAGAGAACCCCTCTCAAAATCAATAAAAATAGGTCAACACCCCGACATCTAATAGTAAAACTTACGAGTCTCATAGACAAAGAGAAAATCCTGAAAGCAGCTCGGGAGAAGAGATATGTAACCTACAAGGGTAGAAACATGAGATTGGCAACAGACCTATCCACAGAGACCTGGCAGGCCAGAAAGGACTGGCAGGATATATTCAGAGCACTAAATGAGAAAAATATGCAGCCAAGAATACTCTATCCAGCTAGGCTGTCATTGAAAATTGAAGGAGAGATAAAAAGCTTCCAGGACAAACAAAAACTAAAGGAATTTGCAAACACAAAACCAGCCCTACAGGAAATCTTGAAAGGGGTCCTCTAAGCAAAGAGAGAGCCTAAAAGCAACATAGACCAGAAAGGAACACAGACAATATACGGTAACAGTCACCTTACAGGCAATACAATGGCACTAAATTCCTATCTTTCAATAGTTACCCTGAATGTAAATGGGCTCAATGCCCCAATCAAAAGACACAGGCTATCAGACTGGATTAAAAAACAAGACCCATCGATATGCTGTCTGCAAGAGACTCATTTTCGACCCAAAGACAGCCCCAGATTGAAAGTGAGGGGGTGGAAAACCATTTACCATGCTAATGGACACCAAAAGAAAGCTGGGGTGGCAATCCTTATATCAGACAAATTCGATTTTAAACCAAAGACTGTAATAAGAGATGAGGAAGGACACTATATCATACTTAAAGGATCTATCCAACAAGAAGATCTAACAATTGTAAATATCTATGCCCCTAACATGGGAGCAGCCAATTACATAAGCCAATTAATAACAAAAGCAAAGAAACACATCGACAACAATACAATAATAGTGGGGGACTTTAACACCCCCCTCACTGAAATGGACAGATCATCTAAGCAAAAGATCAACAAGGAAATAAAGACTTTAAATGACACACTGGACCAAATGGACTTTACAGACATATTCAGAACATTCCACCCCAAAGCAACAGAATACACATTCTTCTCTAGTGCCCATGGAACATTCTCCAGAATAGATCACATCCTAGGTCATAAATCAGGTCTCAACCGGTACCAAAAGATTGGAATCATTCCCTGCCTATTTTCAGACCACAATGCTTTGAAACTAGAGCTCAATCACAAGACAAAAGTCAGAAAGAACTCAAATACATGGAGGCTAAAGAGCATCCTACTGAAGAACGAATGGGTCAACCAGGAAATTAAAGAAGAATTAAAAAAATACATGGAAACCAATGAAAATGAAAACACAACTATTCAAAATCTTTGGGATGCAGCAAAGGCAGTCCTAAGAGGAAAGTATATAGCAATAGAAGCCTTTCTCAAGAAGCAAGAAAGGTCTCAAGTACACAACCTAACCCTACACCTAAAGGAGCTGGAGAAAGAACAGCAAATAAAGCCTAAACCCAGCAGGAGAAGAGAAATAATAAAGATCAGAGCAGAAATCAATGAAATAGAAACTAAAAGAACAGTAGA
>NW_025412973.1:0-2664 GCF_002201575.2 Neomonachus schauinslandi
TTTTTGGGAGATTTTTGATGACTGCTTCAATTTCCTTAGTGGTAATAGGTCTGTTCAGGTTTTCTATTTCTTCCTGGTTCTGTTTTGGTAGTTGATACATCTCTAGGAATGCCTCCATTTCTTCCAGGTTATCTAATTTGCTGGCATAGAGTTGCTCATAATACGTTATTATAATTGTTTGTATTTCTTTGGTGTTGGTTGTGATCTCTCCTCCTTCATTCATGATTTTGTTGATTTGGGTCATTTCTCTTCTCTTTTTGATAAGTCTGGCCAGGGGGTTATCAATCTTGTTAACTCTTTCAAAGAACCAGCTCCTAGTTTCATTGATTTGTTCTACTGTTCTTTCAGTTTCTATTTCATTGATTTCTGCTCTGATCTTTATTATTTCTCTTCTCCTGCTGGGTTTAGGCTTTATCTGCTGTTCTTTCTCCAGCTCTTTTAGGTGGAGGGTTAGGTTGTGTACTTAAGACCTTTCTTGTTTCTTGAGAAAGGCTTCTATTGCTATATACTTTCCTCTTAGGACTGCCTTTGCTGCATCCCCAAGATTTTGAACAGTTGTATTTTCATTTTCATTGGTTTCCATGTATTTTTTTAATTCTTCTTTAATTTCCTGGTTGACCCATTCATTCTTCAGTAGGATGCTCTTTAGCCTCCATGTATTTGAGTTCCTTCTGACTTTCCTCTTGTGATTGTGTTCTAGTTTCAAAGCATTGTGGTCTGAAAATAGGCAGGGAATGATCCCAATCTTTTGGTTCCGGTTGAGACCTGATTTATGACCTAGGATGTGATCTATTCTGGAGAATGTTTCATGGGCACTAGAGAAGAATGTGTATTCCGTTGCTTTGGGATGGAATGTTCTGAATATGTCTGTGAAGTCCATTTGGTCCAGTGTGTCATTTTAAGTCTTTATTTCCTTGTTGATCTTTTGCTTAGACGATCTGTCCATTTCAGTGAGGGGGGTGTTAAAGTCCCCCACTATTATTGTATTGTTGTCGATGTCTTTCTTTGCTTTTGTTATTAATTGCCTTATATAATTGTCTGCTCCTTTGTTAGGGGCATAGATATTTACAATTGTTAGATCTTCTTGTTGGATAGACCCTTTAAGTAGGATATAATGTCCTTCCTCATCTCTTATTACAGTCTTTGGTTTAAAATTTCATTTGTCTGATATAAGGATTGCCATCCCAGCTTTCTTTTGGTGTCCATTAGCATTGGAAATGGTTTTCCACTCCCTCACTTTCAATCTGAGGGTGTCTTTGGTTCTAAAATGAGTCTCTTGCAGACAGCATATCGATGGGTCTTGTTTTTTAATCCAATCTGATAGCCTATGTCTTTTGATTGGGGCATTTAGCCCATTTACATTTAGGGTAACTATTGAAAGATAGGAATTTAGTGTCATTGTATTGCCTGTAAGGTGACTGTTACCGTATATTTTCTGTGTTCCTTTCTGGTCAATGTTGCTTTTAGGGTCTCTCTTTGCTTAGAGGACCCCTTTCAAGATTTCTTGTAGGGCTGGTTTTGTGTTTGCAAATTCCTTTAGTTTTTGTTTGTCCTGGAAGCTTTTTATCTCTCCTTCTAATTTCAATGACAGCCTAGCTGGATAGAGTATTCTTGGTTGCATATTTTTCTCATTAATGCTCTGAATATATCCTGCCAGTCCTTTCTGGCCTGCCAGGTCTCTGTGGATAGGTCTGTTGCCAATCTAATGTTTCTACCCCTGTAGGTTACATATCTCTTCTCCCGAGCTGCTCTCAGGATTTTCTCTTTGTCTCTGAGACTCGTAAGTTTTACTATTAGATGTCGGGGTGTTGACCTATTTTTATTGATTTTGAGGGGGGTTCTCTGTGCTTCCTGGATTTTCATGCCTGTTTCCTTCCCCAAATTAGGGAAGCTCTCTGCTATAATTTGCTCCATTTTACCTTCTGCCCCTTTCTCTCTTTCTTCTTCTGGGATCCCAATTATTCTAATGTTGTTTCGTCTTATGGTATCGCTTATCTCTCAAATTCTGCCCTCGTGATCCAGTAGTTGTTTATCTCTCTTTTTCTCAGCTTCTTTATTTTCCATCATTTGGTCTTCTATATTATTGATTCTCTTTTCTGCCTCATTTATCCTAGCAGTTAGCGCCCCCATTTTTGATTGCACCTCATCAATAGCCTTTTTGATTTCTACTTGTTTAGATTTTAGCTCTTTTACTTCTCCAGAAAGGGTTTCTCTAATAACTTCCATATTTTTTTCAAGCCCAGCTAGTATCTTTAAAGTGATGATTCTGAACTCTAGATCTGACATCGTACCAATGTCCGTATTGAGTAGGTCTCTGGCAGTCAGTACTACCTCTTGTTCTTTTTGTTGAGGTGATTTTTTCCATCTTGTCATTTTGTGCAGAGGAGAATAGATTAATGAGAGAACAAAATGCTAGCAGAGTAACAACATCCGCAGAAAATATACTCTAAACAAATCAGAAAAGACCTGAAGTAGTGGAAAAAGAAACGGAAAGAGAGAAAAAAGAAAAAGAAAAAAAAAGATAAAGATAAAGATAAAAGCATACAAAAACAAACAAAACAAAACAAAACAACAGTAACAAAAAAAAACCAGAATGTGATCAAATATGATCAGGCTGGTATATAGATCATTGCCACACACTAGATTTGGGGTGTATTTTGGTCT
>NW_025412974.1:0-1288 GCF_002201575.2 Neomonachus schauinslandi
TTTTTCCTCCACAGGAGAAAGCCAAAACTCAGTAACAATCGTTCCACTCCATTATGACACAAGTACACATGGTGCTTCTGTCTCAGCATCTAAGCACGTGACCAAGCTCCGGCCTCACTGTTGCAAACTAGAGGGACCAGGGAAACAGCCATATATGTTGTAGAAGGTCCACTGCCTTCTATTAGGGAAATACCTATAGCTACAGCTAAGCTATATGATGTTCATTGCTTCGTCACCATCAACTGTTTGAGTCTACCAATTTGTTTAATTGTCCTTTGTTAATGAATATTCATTTTATATTGTTTCCAGGCTCCAGGTTTTCACTATGACAAAAAATGCTGCATTTCTCATATAATTGTCAAATTCTTTGAGATGGGAACATTTTCTTTTAAATCCCATTTTACAGATGAAGAATAGAGACACGGGGAAATGAAGGAACTTGCTAAGTTCATGCATGTACTTAGTGCAAAAGGCAGAATTCTAATCCAGAGCCTGTATTTCTTTATTACCTTCTGTTGTCTTCCTGCCAAAAAGGGGGACATATACTCACCTTTATTTAATAGATTAAGTAAGATGTTGGAGGAGTGCTGCAGTGTGCCCACCAGTGGCTTCACTAGCATTTGTAAATGCTGTTTCCTCAGCTTAGCTCGTGGATTCACAGGTGTTTACTTTTGTGCTTCTTAAATTACATTGCTGTTACATATGATCTTTCATACGTATCATCTACTGCACAATTAAAACTATAAAATATCTTGGTACCAGTATAAAGATGTGTGCGTAATATCTAAAGACACGTTCTTTAGAACTGGGGGAAGGAGATTGGAATGGTGATCTGGGAACCCATGGAGAGCAAATCTCAAGTTTGGTTACATAGTGGCCTCCATGACAATCGTTTATTGGGCACCCCTTTTCTAGGAACTGCCCTTTACCCAAAACCCATGGTTATGGTGGGAAGCACTATGACCCCACTTTCGGGACACAGTTGATTGGACCAAGAATGGTTACTTGAGCCAAGACATTGTTCTGGTGGTGATCCATTTCCTGGCCTCAGCCAGTTAGTCTATAAGCGGGAACATGACTCGGGCTAAGCCAATCAGTGTCCTTTCCCCAGAATCTTAAAATTGGAATTGGCAATCTATTAAGATTTAAATTTATGCCTGCTGGTAGACTTTTAGAGAAAAAAATCCATTTGTATTCCAAAAAAAAAAAAAAAAAAAGGAAGCCAAGGCAGACAGAAAAACAGATGAACCACAAGAGTCTTGATGGCATTCAAGGTTTGGTCCCAGAT
>NW_025412974.1:1298-2664 GCF_002201575.2 Neomonachus schauinslandi
TTTTCATCATTTCCTTAGAGCTTCTTTATATTACATTGTCCATAACAATAAGACACCTGATATTCTTTCCTTTGTAACTTTCAGCAAATTTAACGGCACGATGTGTGGACTTGGTTGACAAAAAGGGAATAGGGTATTTTTTTTTAAAGAGTTTATTTATTTGTCAGAGAGAGAGAGAGAGAGCACAAGCAGGGGGAGGGGCAGAGGGAAAGGGAGAAGCAAGCTCCCTGCTGAACAAGGAGCTCAGCACAGGGCTCGATCACAGGACCCTGGTATCATGACCTGAGCCAAGAACAGACACTTAACCAACTGAGCCACGCAGGCGTCCCAGGCGAACAGGGTATTGTAAAATTTATTTTTTTGGTTTCTTTTTTAATTTCTAGATTATTAATCAAGTCATTTATTTTAATTCTGAAATTATTATTACTATTATTATATAAGACAAAGGTATGTGGTTTTTTTCAAAGTTATTGGCAAAGTAACTTAAACCCTCCCAAATATTTCATGGCATTTTATCTTTATCTCTGCACCATAAGAGACAAACACTCTTCCACCTTCCCTCTTACCCCAAATCCCTACAAATGACAGGGGAAAAAAAATTAAAATCTGTAACAGTGCTGGAAAGCAAGAGAGAAGAAAAACTTCTGAGACATCTCTAACAGACAGAAAGGAGATAGGACTGGCTGAGGAAAAAGCCACAGGAAAGAACTGCTGCGAACTGGGTGCTTTGCAAGTTTCCAAACTCAGAGGAGATGCATGTGAGATGGATGCTAGATGCATGGACCCCCTTCCTCCTACCGCAAAGACCCTCTCCCCTGTTGTCAAGGAGCAAGTTGCTGAGGCATCTGCTCCAGGCTGGAGAAGTGACTATGGATAGTTAAGCTGCCCCTTGCAAATGGTGTCACTCAAGCTGAGCAAAGTGGTCCTCGCTGAGGGTATGAATGCCTAGCGTTCTACATCAAGTAACCCATCCTGTTCCTTCTCCCCATCGTGGGAGACAGACCTTGACAAATACTGTACCCAAAACCAAAACTGCCAAATATATGAGGAAAATCAGTGTCCATAAAAGAGAGGTACCAAACTTCATTAACACAACTAATACTGGAGGGGAAAAATGCTTACTAGAGCAAACAAAATGAAGGTTAATAGAAGTGAAATTAATATCCTCAGAAGAACACCATAACTATGAAAAAAGAACAGGTATTATAAAAATGCAACTTTAGATCTTAAAAATAAAAAATGTTTTTATTATTGCAATAAAACTCAATATATCGGCTGAAGGATAGAATGGACACAAGTAAAGAGCAAGTTAATAAGCTGAATACCCAGCCCTAAATGCAGCACAACAGAATGAATGGGTGGGAAG
>NW_025412975.1:0-2664 GCF_002201575.2 Neomonachus schauinslandi
CCCTGGCCAGACTTAGCAAAAAGAAAAGAGAAATGACCCAAATCAACAAAATCATGAATGAAAGAGGAGAGATCACAACCAACACCAAAGAAATACAAACAATTATAAGAACCTATTATGAGCAACTCTATGCCAGCAAATTAGATAACCTGGAAGAAATGGATGCATTCCTAAAGATGTATCAACTACCAAAACTGAACCAGGAAGAAATAGAAAACCTGAACAGACCTCTAACCACTAAGGAAATTGAAGCAGTCATCAAATTCTCCCAAAACACAAAAGCCCAGGGCCAGATGGCTTCCCAGGGGAATTCTACCAAACATTTCAAGAAGAATTAATACCTATTTTTCTGAAACTGTTCCAAAAAATAGAAATGGAAAGAAAACTTCCAAACTCATTTTATGAGGCCAGCATTACCTTGATCCCAAAACCAGACAAAGACCCCATCAAAAAGGAGAATTACAGACCAATATCCCTGATGAACATGGATGCAAAAATTCTCACCAAAATACTAGCCAATAGGATCCAACAGTACATTAAAAGGATTATTCACCATGACCAAATGGGATTTATCCCTGGGCTGCAAGGTTGGTTCAACATCCGCAAATCCATCAACGTGATACAATACATTAACAAAAGAAAGAACAAGAAACATATGATCCTCTCAATAGATGCAGAAAAAGGATTTGACAAAGTACAGCATCCTTTCTTGATCAAAACTCTTCAGAGTATAGGCATAGAGGGTACATACCTCAATATCATAAAAGCCATCTATGAAAAACCTACAGCAAATATCATTCTCAATGGGGAAAAACTGAGAGCTTTCCCCCTAAGGTCAGGAACGTGGCAGGGATGTCCACTATCACCACTGCTATTCAACATAGTATTGGAAGTCCTAGCCACAGCAATCGGACAACAAAAAGAAATAAAAGGCATCCAAATCGGCAAAGAAGTCAAACTCTCACTCTTTGCAGATGATAGGATACTTTATGTGGAAAACCCCAAAGACTCCACCCCAAAACTGCTAGAACTCATACAGGAATTCAGTCAAGTGGCAGGATATAAAATCAATGCACAGAAGTCAGTGGCATTCCTATATACCAACAACAAGAGAGAAGAAAGACAAATTAAGGAATCGATCCCATTTACAATTGCACCCAAAACCATAAGATACCTAGGAATAAATCTAACCAAAGAGGCAAAGGATCGGTACTCAGAAAACTATAAAATATTCATGAAAGAAATTGAGGAAGACACAAAGAAATGGAAAAACGTTCCATGCTCATGGATTGGAAGAACAAATATTGTGAAGATGTCAATGCTACCTAGAGCAATCTACACATTCAATGCAATCCCCATCAAACTACCATCCACTTTTTTCAAAGAAATGGAACAAATCATCCTAAAATTTGTATGGAACCAGAAAAGACTCTGCATAGCCAGAGGAATGTTGAAAAAGAAAAGTAAAGTTGGTGGCATCACAATTCCAGACTTCCAGCTCTACTACAAAGCTGTCATCATCAAGACAGTATGGTACTGGCACAAAAACAGGCACATAGATCAATGGAACAGAATAGAGAGCCCAGAAATGGACCCTCAACTCTATGGTCAACTAATCTTTGACAAAGCAGGAAAGAATGTCCAATGGAAAAAAGACAGTCTCTTCAACAAATGGTGTTGGGAAAATTGGACAGCCACATGCAGAAGAATGCAACTGGACCATTTCCTTACACCACACACAAAAATAGACTCCAAATGGTTGAAAGACCTCAATGTGAGACAGGAGTCCATCAAAATCCTCAAGGAGAACACAGGCAGCAACCTCTTCGACCTCAGCCACAGCAACTTCTTCCTAGAAACATCGCCAAAGGCAAGGGAAACAAGGACAAAAATGAACTATTGGGACTTCATCAAGGTAAAAAGCTTTTGCAAAGCAAAGGAAACAGTCAACAAAACCAAAAGACAACCGACAGAATGGGAGAAGATATTTGCAAATGACATATCAGATAAGGGGCTAGTATCCAAAATCTATAAAGAACTCATCAAACTCAACACCCAAAGAACAAAGAATCCAATCAAGACATGGGCAGAAGACATGAACAGACATTTTTCCAAAGAAGACATCCAAACGGCCAACAGACACATGAAAAAGTGTTCAATATCGCTCAGCATCAGGGAAATCCAAATCAAAACCTCAATGAGATACCACCTCACACCAGTCAGAATGGCTAAAATTAACAAGTCAGGAAATGACAGATGTTGGCAGGGATGTGGAGAAAGGGGCACCCTCCTACCCTGTTGGTGGGAATGCAAGCTGGTGCAGCCACTCTGGAAAACAGTATGGAGGTTCCTCAAAAAGTTGAAAATAGAGCTACCATATGATCCAGCAATTGCACTACTGGGTATTTACCCCAAAGATACAAAAGTAGGGATCCAAAAGGGTATGTGCACCCCAATGTTTATAGCAGCAATGTCTGCAATAGCCGAACTGTGGAAAGAGCCAAGATGTCCATCGACAGATGAATCAAAAAAGAAGATGTGGTATATATATACAATGCAATATTATGCAGCCATCAAAAGGAATGAAATCTTGCCATTTGCAACGACGTGGATGGAACTGGAGGGTATTATGCTGAGCGAAATAAGTCAAACAGAGAAAGACAT
>NW_025412976.1:0-2663 GCF_002201575.2 Neomonachus schauinslandi
CTACTTAAAGGGTCTATCCAACAAGAAGATCTAACAATTGTAAATATCTATGCCCCTCACATGGGAGCAGCCAATCATATAAGGCAATTAATAACAAAAGCAAAGAAACACATTGACAACAATACAATAATAGTGGGGGACTTTAACACCCCCCTCACTGAAATGGACAGATCATCTAAGCAAAAGATCAACAAGAAAATAAAGACTTTAAATGACACACTGGACCAAATGGACTTCACAGATATATTCAGAACATTCCATCCCAAAGCAACAGAATACACATTCTTCTCTAGTGCCTATGGAACATTCTCCAGAATAGATCACATCCTAGGTCATAAATCAGGTCTCAACTAGTACCAAAAGATTGGGATCATTCCCTACATATTTTCAGACCATAATGCTTTGAAACTAGAACTCAATCACAAGAGGAGAGTCGGAAAGAACTCAAGTACATGGAGGCTAAAGAGCATCCTCCTAAAGAATGAATGGGTCAACCAGGAAATTAAAGAAGAATTTTAAAAATTCATGGAAACCAATGAAAATGACAACACAACTGTTCAAAATCTTTGGGATGCAGCAAAGGCAGTCCTAAGAGGAAAGTATATAGCAATACAAGCCTTTCTCAAGAAACAAGAAAGGTCTCAAGTTCACAACCTAACCCTACACCTAAAGGAGCTGGAGAAAGAACAGCAAATAAAGCCTAAACCCAGCAGGAGAGGAGAAATAATAAAGATCAGAGCAGAAATCAATGAAATAGAAACCAAAAGAACAGTACTACAGATCAATGAAACTAGGAGCTGGTTCTTTGCAAGAATTAACAAAATTGATAAACCCCTGGCCAGACTTCTCAAAAAGAAAAGAGAAATGACTCAAATCAACAAAATCATGAATGAAAGAGGAGAGATCACAACCAACACCAAAGAAATACAAACAATTATAAGAACATATTATGAGCAACTCTATGCCAGCAAATCAGATAACCTGGAAGAAATGGATGCATTCTTAGAGATGTATCAACTACCAAAACTGATCCAGGAAGAAATAAAAAACCTGAACAGACCTATAACCACTAAGGAAATTGAAGCAGTAATCAAAAATCTCCCAACAAACAGGAACCCAGGGCCAGATGGCTTCCCAGGGCAATTCTACAAACATTTCAAAAAGAATTAATACCTATTCTTCTGAAACTGTTCCAAAATATAGAAATGGAAGGAAAACTTCCAAACTCATTTTATGAAGCCACCATTACCTTGAACTCCAAACCAGACAAAGACCCCAATGAAAAGGAGAATTACAGACCAATATCCCTGATGACCATGGGTGCAAAAAATCTCAGCAATATACTAGACAATAGGATCCAACAGTACACTAAAAGGATTATTCACTTCAACCAAGTGGGATTTATCCCTAGGCTGCAAGGATGGTTCAACATCTGCAAATCAATAAATGTGATACAAGACATCAATAAAAGAAAGAACAAGAACCATATGATCCTCTCAATAGATGCAGAAAAAACATTTCACAAAGTACAGCATCTGTTCTTGATCAAAACTCTTCAGAGTATAGGTATAGAGGGTACATACCTCAATATATTAAAAGCCATCTATGAAAAACCCACAGCAAATATCATTCTCAATGGGGAAAAACAGAGCTTTCCCCCTAAGGTCAGGAATGTGGCAGGGATGTCCACTATCACCACTGCTATTCAACACAGTACTAGAAGTCCTAACCATGGCAATCAGATAACTAAAAGAAATAAAAGGCATCCGAATCAGCAAAGAAGAAGTCAAACTCTCACTCTTTGCAGATGATATGATACTTTATGTGGAAAACCCAAAAGACTCCACCCCAGAACTGCTAGAACTCATACAGGAATTCAGTCAAGTGGCAGGATATAAAATCTATGCACAGAAATCAGTGGCATTCCTATACACCAACAACAAGACAGAAGAAAGAGAAATTAAGGAGTCGATCCCATTTACAATTGCACCCAAAACCATCAGATACCTAGGAATAAATCTAACCAAAGAGGCAAAGAATTTGTACTCAGAAAACTATAAAATACTCATGAAAGAAATTGAGGGAGACACAAAGAAATGGAAAAATGTTGCATGCTCATGGATTGGAAGAACAAATATTCTGTAGATGTCAATGCTACCTAGAGCCATCTACACATTTAAAGCAATCCCTATCAAAATACCATCCACTTTTTTCAAAGAAATGGAACAAATAATCCTAACATTTGTATGGAACCACAAAAGACCCCAAATAGCCAGAGGAATGTTGAAAAAGAAAAGCAAAGCTGGCGGCATCACAATTCCGGACTTCCAGCTCTATTACAAAGCTGTCATCATCAAGACAGCATGGTACTGGCACAGAAACAGACACATAGATCAATGGAACAGAATAGAGAGCCCAGAAATGGACCCTCAACTCTATGGTCAACTCATCTTCGACAAAGCAGGAAAGAATGTCCAATGGAAAAAGGACAGTCTCTTCAACAAACGGTGTTGGGAAAATTGGACAGCCACATGCAGAAGAATGAAACTGGACCATTACACCACACACAAAAATAGACTCAAAATGGTTGAAAGACCTCAATGTGAGACAGGAGTCCATCAAAATCCTAAAGGAGAACACAGGCAGCAACCTCTTCGACCTCA
>NW_025412977.1:0-1053 GCF_002201575.2 Neomonachus schauinslandi
TGCATTCCTAGAGAGGTAGAAACTACCAAAACTGAAACAGGAAGAAAGAGAAAACCCGAACAGACCCACAGCCAGCAAGGAAATTGAAGCAGTAATCAAAAATCTCCCAACAAACAAAACTCCAGGGTCAGATGGCTTCCCTGGGGAGTTCTAACAAACACTTAAAGAGGAATTAATGCCTATTCTTCTGAAGCTGTTTCAAAAAATAGAAATGGAAGGAAAACTTCCAAACTCTTTCTATGACGCCAGCATTACCTTGATCCCCAAACCAGACAAAGGCCCCATGAAAAAGGAGAATTACAGACCAATATCCCTGATGAACACGGATGCAAAAATTCTCATCAAACTACTCGCCAATAGGAGCCAACAGTACATGGAGAGGTTTATTCACCCCAACCTAGTGGGACTTATTCCTGGGCTGCAAAAGTTGTTCAAGATCCGCAAATCAGTGTGGTACACTACATTAATAAAAGAAAGAACAAGAATCATATGATCCCCTCTATAGATGCAGAAAAAGCATTTGACAAAGTACAGCATACTTTCCTGATTAAAAGTCTTCACGGTTCAGGGATAGAGGGCACACACCTCAATACCATAAAAGCCATCTATGAGAAGCCCATGGCGAATATCATTGTCAATGGGGAAAAACTGCCAGCTTTTCGCCTAAGGTCAGGAACACGGCAGGGATGTCCACTCTCACCACTGTTGTCCAACATAGTACTAGAAGTCCTAGCCTCAGCAATCAGACAATAAAAAGAAATAAAAGGCATCGGAAATGGCAAAGAAGAAATCAAACTCTCACTCTTCACAGGTGACGTAATACTCTAGGTGGAAAACCCCAAAGACTCCACCCCAAAATTGCTACAACTCATATAGGAATTCAGCAAAGTGGCAGGATATAACATCAATGCACAGAAATCAGTTGCATTTCTAGGGCGCCTGGCTGGCTCAGTTGGTTAAGCGACTGCCTTTGGCTCAGGTCATGATCCTGGATTCCCGGGATCGAGTCCCGCATCGGGCTATTAGTAGTTTAGTTTTTTAGATTCCATGCAT
>NW_025412977.1:1153-2663 GCF_002201575.2 Neomonachus schauinslandi
CAAATGTAGTGATCCGAAGGGGCACCTGCATCCCAATGTTTACAGCAATTTTATCTATTTGAGAATGAGAGCTAGAGAGAGAGCCAGTGCATGAGTAGGGGGAAGGGCCGAGGGAGAGGGTGTAGGAAACTCCCACTGAGCAGAGAGCCTGAAGCGGGGCTCTATCCCAGAACCCTGGAATCATACCTGAGCTGAAGACAGGTGCTTAACTGACTGAACCACCAAGGAACCCCTCAGTACCCTACTTTAGACCCCATTTTGGGCATTAAATGAAAGGTACCTTTTATAAGAAAGGTCTAAGGAAGAACATTCTAGGTGGGAATACTTGTAATATACAGTTGATCCTTGACCAACATGTGTTTGAACGGTACAGGTCTACTCTACTTACACATGGACTTTTTTTGATACTGCATTGGAGTGTCTTTTCTCTTATGTTTTTTCAATAACATTTTTTTCTCTAGCTTATTTTATTGTGAGAATATAGTATATAATAACTGTAATGTACAAAACACGTGTTAATGGATTATTTAATGTTATGGGTAAGGCTTCTAGAAGACAGAGAAATTAAGTCAAACTAGGCTATTAGTAGTTTAGTTTTTTAGATTCCATGCATAAGTGAAATCATATGGTATTTGCCTTTCTCTGAGTTATTTCACTTCGCAAAATACTGGGTCTACCAATGTTGTCACAAATGGCAAGATCCCATTCCTTTTTATAGCTGAGTGATATTTCACTATATACATATAACACATCTTCTTGATCCATTCGTCTATTGATGGACACTGAGGTTACTTCCATACTCTCGTTATTGTAAATAATGTTTCAAAAAACACAGGGGTGCATACAACTTTTCAAATTAGTATTTTCATTTTCTTTGGGTAAATACTCAGTAGTGGAATTACTGAATTGTATTGTATTTCTATTTTTAATTTTTTGAGGAACCATGACACTTTTTGACAGTAACATTGTATTCAGGATTTATAAAACAATAATCTGACAACATTACTAGACAGGCCTTGTAAAATTAATAACTCAATACCACTTGATGGGAGAAATTTTTATTGAAGCAATTTTATAATACCATTAATAAATACTATGTAAAATATAAAGCACTTTTTCATATGACGTGACTTAAGGAACTACCAATGTAATGTTACTATCTTTTCCCCAAAAGCTCTTTTCCTAAATATTTACTTCTGTGACCTTTATTTCCAGGTAAGAATTGTGCTTAGATAGTAGAAATAGCTTGAAGTCCTTAATAAATAGAACACATCTGCAATTTTATTTATACTTTTCCATTTATCAAAAATATAGGAGGGTAAGAAAATTATACACAGAAAAACAACGTACAATGTATCAGCAAATTTTAATTTGAAGAATTATTAACTAGAAGGATTTTCTCATAACTGTTAGTGTTCAAACTATGCCCATAGAAATCTAAGGTTCCACTGGGGACACAGCAGGATTGAGGGAGAAGAGAGTTTACAGGTGTAGTCTCATCTCTCCTTTA
>NW_025412978.1:0-2663 GCF_002201575.2 Neomonachus schauinslandi
TTCATTTGTGGAATATAAGAAACAGTGCAGAGGATCATAGGGGAAGGGATGGAATAACAGAATGGGAAGAAATCAGAGAGGAAGACAAACAATGAGAGACTAACTATGGGAGAGAAACTGACAGTTGCTGGAGGAGACGTGGGTTGGGGGATGGGGTAATTGGGTGATGGGCATTAAGGAGGGCACATGATATGATGAGCACTGAGTGTTATATGCAACTGATGAATTACTGATCTCTACATCTGAAGATGTTGGCTAATTGATTTTAAATTTTAAAAATCTTATATTCATATTTTATTAGATTGTTTGACTTTTTCTTAAAGATTTAAGTAATTTCTTTGCATTTTGTTATTTATGTACATTGTCCTAAATTTTTGTTTATATACTTTGCAAATATATTCCTCAGCCTATTTAAACTACACAGATAAAAAATTCTGTTATGTCATTTTTGCTTTGATGTTTACATTTTATATTACATATATTTGGGATGCTTATAAGTTATTATTCATTTCTTGTTAATGGGCTGCATTGCAGTGATGGATTTTCTCACAATAAGTCATCTGTATATTATTCAGATAAAACTACTAGTTTTGATACATAAATTGTTTGAACCTGTGACCATGGTAAGATTGGTATTGTTTTTAAACAATCTTTCATCTATGTCATCAAATATATGAACCCTACAATATGCATTCTAGAGTTCTCCTCTTTATTTTTTGGTGTGAATAGACAGATCTGCGCCTTTATAGATTTGCTGAATGACAGGAAAGTGATATAAACATTCTTCAATTCAGCCACCCCAGAGTCAGGACATTTTGGAGAAGAGATATGAATTACAAATGGCTTCAATAACAAGAATAAGGAGATAAAACACTAGTCTTCTAACTTACTTGGTATGCAATAGGAAGATTTGGACATGTTATCATCACTCTTAAGTCAGTCTCCTTGTTTCTAGATTCAGGTAATTCATAGTTTGCTAGACAGTTTTCTAGCACTGGCTTCGTTTGTTCTGTTGTGGTTCATTTTGTTTTCTTTTTAATTTTTTATAAGAACATGATATTTAATTTCTTTCATAGACTGCTTCCTTGTATGTACCTAGGCTAACACTAAGTGAACTGCTAATCTCCGCACATTCACATTTCCTGGAAGAAAGAAGCCATTAAGTGTTGTCACTTAGTGGCAGATGCAGAGCTGGGAATAAATAGCTGGGACTGAAAATTCAAAATATAGTTATCAAGAGTAGGGACTCTGGTTTTCTGTTTTTGACACTTTTTCCCCCAAAATTAGCTTAGCTGTATCCACAGGGTTTGATATTCACAGATGTTTATGAAATAAATGATTATACATATAATTACAAGTGCCAATTGGCACACACGTTAAAAACTGATGTCCACTAAGTTTTATCAGCTATTAAGTTATCTCACGATGATGTGATCAAACCTTTTCATGGCAGGTTCTGATCAATAACCAGTTCATGGACGCCCAACACATCGGTGGCAAATCCCAAACTGAACTAAGCTAACAGCATTTTAAATAAAAATTGTGATAACATCAGACGTTTCATTCATTCCATCTTATGTTTCCAAATGAAAAGTAATGTTAAATGTCTTTACAATAGGGGCGCCTGGGTGGCTCAGTTGGTTAAGAGACTGCCTTCGGCTCAGGTCATGATCCTGGAGTCCCGGGATCTAGTCCCGTCGGGCTTCCTGCTCGGCGGGGGTCTGCTTCTCCGTCTGACCCTCCCCCCTCTCATGTGCTCTCTCTCATTCTCTCTCTCTCAAATAAATAAATAAAATCTTTAAAAAAAAAGTCTTTACAACAAACACTTCCGCAGCAGGAAATTAAATTTCAGAAAGTTATGTGACTTATTTAATAATGCACATTTTGAAAATTAGAGAACTGATAGCACTATTGTTCTCCCTGATCCTTCACTCAATACAATGGTTTTCTCTAACTTTATGAGTATAGAAGTACAGATTTAAGGACTAGACTTCTTGTGCTTGAATACCTATTCTACTGATTAGTAGTTGGGTAAATTTAGATAATTTAAATTTAAATCTGTTTTAATCTCAGCCTTATTATGGGCAAAATGGAATGCAATATAGAATCCTTCTCTTTAAGAATTAAGAGATAATACCATAGCACGACACAATACAATATCTCTACAAAGATTAGCCTTAATAATTTTCTTACTATTATATTTATTAACTTTAAGTAGATATTTCCCACCCAAACATTTTCAAGTAAAATGAATATTTATTTGAAAACTAACATGTCATTTAATTATACATTTTTTTAAAGTCTAGGAATAGTTTCAGTGACACAATATTTACAGTACGTCTGGATTGGACAATGCATTCAATCCACCATTTATGAATTTCTTAAAACCTAGAACACAAACATAACTATGGTAATTCTAATCATTCTAAGGCAATAGGTTCTTTGATTATTAATTTTGAAAGTGTCTTATGTTTTAATATAACATTTTTTAAAAATTGTACTATAACATGGAATTTGATACATAAAACAATGTCTCCCATTTTAAAAAAAGTAAACACAAATATTAAAAGATAAAAACTTATTCTTTGGTATTTCCTGTCAACAATTTAATTCAATTGTGAAGGTAGATTTACAATTCAAGAGTATATCTAATCATGTGTGTT
>NW_025412979.1:0-2662 GCF_002201575.2 Neomonachus schauinslandi
GGGGGGAGGGGGGATGGTTTAGCCCGGTGATGTGTATTAAGGAGGGCACATACTGCATGGAGCACTGGGTGTTATACGAAAACAATGGATCTATCATCTATCATCTATCTATCTATCATCTATCTATCATCTATCTAAGTATAGTTGACACACCATGTTACATTAGTTTTAATGAACAAATTAGTGATTTGACAAGTTTATACATTATGCTATGTTCACCACAAATGTAGCTACAATCTGTCCTGTGACATCGCTATTATAATATCATTGATTATATTCTTTATGCTCTGCTTTTTATTCCCATGACTTACTCATTCCATAACAGGAGGTCTGTATCTCCCTTTCCCCTTCACCCATTTTGCCCACCCCCTTCAACCATCTCTTTGTTCTCTGCTTATAGTTCTGATTCTGCTTTTTGTTTATTCATTTTTTTAGATTCCATTAATGAGTGGAATAAAATGGTATTTTTCTTTCTCAGTCTGACTTACTTCACTTAGCATAATATCCTCTAGGTCCATCCATATTGTCTCAACTGGCATGATGTTATCCTTTTTTAATGGCTGTGTGCTATTCCATTGTGTGAATATGTGTGTATGTGTGCATTTTCCTTATCCATTCATCTATTGATGGACACGTAGGTTGGTTCCATGTCTTAGCTATTGTTATTAATGCTGCAATAAATATTAGTGTTGTATATATCTTTTCAAGTAAGTGCTTTTGTTTTCCCTCGGTAAATGTTCAATAGCAGAATTATTAGATCATATGGTATTTTTATTTGAAATTTTTTGAGGAATTCTACTGTTTTCCACAGTGGCTGTACTAATTTATATTCCCACCAACAGTGCATGAAGGCTCCTTTTTTTCACATCCGTGCCAACACTTGTTTCTTGTTTTCTTGATTTTAGTTATTGTTTTTAGAGACAATTTGAACACATAATGAATATAGTGCTGAGAAAAATTAGTGAAAGATATGGATCTGGTCTTTAGCAAAATGACAATCAACTTAAAAATAGTACATGTTCATTATTTTTGAAAGTTACTTGATTTTCCCTTATGTTTTGTCTTATGATTTAAGCTAATTAAGGAAAATAAAATATAATACTTTTATCATTTGTCTTTCTATGAAAAACAATACTTTCAATAAGGGATTAAGTTTGCCATCAAAGGCTGTAAAGTACTTCAACTTATACATCTGTTTTACAAACAAAACAAAACAAAAACATTAAAAACAGACAAAAAACACCCCAGTTATCACAAATAGCGTAGACTATATATGTCAGGTTCTCTTAAATTTCACGGATTGATTCTTAGGTATCTTTTTTTTTTTTGAGAAGGAGCATGCATTATTGGGGAGAGAGCACTGCATTTGACCAACAGATGAAGGCAGTCTGGTGCACATCCAACACATCACTCTCAGAAAGGTACACAGGAGGTTTTGATAAGAAAGATCAACTGGATCATTAGTTCCTCTGGGCAGCTTCCCCAACCTCAGCCATTCAAGAGGTCAAGACATTCCCAGTCATTTTCTTGAAGGCAAATGTGGTCAGCTAGAAATAGAGCCACCAGGGTGACTTCTTGGTTTTGATAAAGAACATTTTCTTTAGATTTTTTGGTTTTCATTTGTTACTTTCATTCTATGTTCTCTCAAGGCCATCAGACCAACTTCTGTACTGATTGTCTTGATGTTGGTATCAGAGAGGTCATCTTTAGCCATGATCAAGTCGTGCAAGTAACATAACTGTTCAGCATCATCCTGCTTATGTGTATCTGAAAGAAGTGCTTCTTAGTCTTTTCATCAGGGGGAAATGGATCTTCTGTAAATGCGGTCTGTTCTGATAAGTACTGGATCCAAAGTTTGTATTCAATTTGTGGCCATGATAACTTTCACATCACTCCTTGAATCAAATCCATTCAACTGGTTCAACAGTTCCAATATTGTTCATTGAATTTCTCTCTCATCACCAGAGATTGAGTCATGTCTTTTTGTTCCAGTGGCATCAATTTCATCAATAAACATGATGGATGGTGCATGTTCTTCAGCAACTCAAAACAATTCTTTTTTTTTATTTTTTATTTTATTATGTTATGTTAGTCACCATACATCATTAGTTTTTGATGTGGTGATCCACAATCCATTGTTTTCGTATAACACCCAGTGCTCCATGCAGTATATGCCCTCCTTAATGCCCATTACGTGGCTAAACCATCCCCCCTCCCCTCTCCCTTCTAAAACCCCGTTTGTTTCTCAGAGTCCATAGTCTCTCATGGTTCATCTCTCCCTCCGATTCCCCCACTTCATTTTTCACTTCCTTCTCCTAATGTCCTCCATGCTATTCCTTATGTTCCACAAATAAGTGAAACCATATGATAATTGACATTCTCTGCTTGACTTACTTCATTAGCATAATCTCCTCCAGTCCCATCCATGTTGATGTAAAAGTTGGGTATTCATCCTTTCTGATGGCTGAGTAATATTCCATTGTATATAGAGACCACATCTTCTTTATCCATTCATCTGTTGAAGGGCATCTCGGCTCTTTCTACAGTTTGGCTCTTGCAGACATTCCTGCTATGAACATTGGGGTGCATATGGCCCTTCTTTTCACTACATCTGTGTCTTTGGGGTAAATACCCAGGAGTGCAATTGCTGGGTCATAGGGTA
>NW_025412980.1:0-2662 GCF_002201575.2 Neomonachus schauinslandi
TTCAGTGTGTCTTTTAAAGTCTTTATTTCCTTGTTGATCTTTTGTTTAAATGATCTGTCCATTTCAGAGAGGGGTGTGTGAAAGTCTCCCATTATTTTAGTATTGTTGTTGATGTGTTTCTTTGCTTTTTTATTAATTGGCTTATATGATTGGCAGCTCCCATGTAAGCAGCATAGATATTTACAATAGTTAGATCTTCTTGTTGGAAAGACACTTCAACTATGATAGAGTGTCCTTCCTCATCTCTTCTTATACTCTTTGGTTTAAAATCTGATTTGTCTGATATAAGGATTGCCACCTCAGTTTTGTTTTGGTGTCCATTAGCATGGTAAATGATTTTCACCCCGTCACTTTCAATCCGGGGGTGTCTTTGGGTCAAAAATGAGTCTCTTGCAGACAGCATATCAATGGATCTTGTTTTTTTGTTTGTTTGTTTTTTTTTTTTTTATCCAATCTGATAGCCTGTGTCTTTTGATTGGGGCATTTAGCCCATTTACATTCAGGGTAACTACTGAAAGATATGAATTTAGTGCCATTGTATTGCCTGTAAGGTGACTGTTACTCTATATTTTCTGTGTTCCTTTCTGGTCTATGTCACTTTTAGGCTCTCTCTTCGCTTAGAGGACCCCTTTCAATATTTCTTGTAGGGTTGGTTTTGTGTTTGCAAATTCCTTTAGTTTTTGTTTGTCCTGATTTCTTTTAAAAAATCTTTAAAAAGTAATTTATGTATTCATATTGTATCTAATGTTCATTTTCAACCTCGCCATCATCTAGGTTTCTCCGATGTTATCATCTACACACTTGGTAGTTTTACATTTTACATTTAGGTCTACAATGGATTTTGAGTTAATTTTGGTGAAGGATATAAAGTGTTTCTCTAGATTTATTTAATTAATTTCTTTATTTACATCAGGATGTCCAGTTGTTCCAGCATCATTTTTTTTCTTTTTTTTTTGGATGGGCCTAAATAATTCCGAGGAAGTGTAGACCAGTTATGGTTCCTACTGTGGTCTCAGGCCCTCCCCAGCCTTGCTGCAGGACAAGATTTGAGAAGGGAATTTTGTCATTTGTGTCATCCTGGTGCCTGTCCTTAATTTACTGATTCGTTCTGAGACCCACAGCACTGGTGGTTTAATCCTGTTTCTGTCACTAACCATGTGATTTTGGCCAAGCCACTTTATCTTTCTGGGCTTCAGTTTCTTTTTCTGTAAGAACAAAACAAAGATTGGACTAGGTCCTCTAAAAGCCTCTCCCTGGGACTAGAGTGTCACATATTGACTCCAAGCCTTCCCGTAACAGGCTAAGACTTAGCTGGGGAGGGTTGTTGAGGATCGTATTTGAAAATCAAAATGCCTGATGTAGAAGACAAATACTTTGTCATCAGCTTGTCTTATATTTCAGTTTTCATTGGATAAAAACAAAACAAAACAAACAAAAAAACTTGTCATTTCTAGTGAAATAGACATTTACATTCCTGTTCAGAAAAAAAAAAAAAGGCCACCTCAACTAACAAATGTTTTTACAGTGTATATTCACTTAAAGCAGTACAGAGTGGATTAACATGTGGCTGTGGTATTTACATTATTAAAAGCTATGTATATATGTATCAGCTTGGACTTGTTTTTCAGTTTCTCCAGTATATTATCAAAAAAAGTTGAATCTCAAGAAGTGGTTTAAATAAACTTTCTGCTAGCTTTCCTTATCATGAGGGAAAAAGAGAATCTTGCGTCTAGACTAGACTGAACCCGTCTTCTGTCCTACGATGCAAAGCATATTCTGCACCTCCTTCATAAGTACTGCTCGCCTCCCTTCCCCATCACAGAACAGTGTGCTTCCCCACTGGGTTTCCATCCAGTCATCAGATTCATGATTTCTGGCCTTTTATCCAGCTTAGCAAAGCCAGTTTGCCGCTGATTGAAAGTTTATAATCTCTCTTTGGCGCAACCTGTTTAGAGTCATGGTGAGTTCCTGGTGTTCCTCTTCTTTCTTCTCAGCCCCAGAATCTGGCTTACCAGACAGCATTTAGAACCTAGTGCAGACGTGGGATGAAGAGGACCTTTGCATCTAGATGCATGGCTGTATGGCCCTGGACACAGATATCTAGTGGCAAGAGCACGCCAAGGCAAGGTATTGGATTCTGAAGTTGCCCTCAAAGGCTCGGGTCACCCAGTCTGGATGCACCCAAAGGAGCACCTGAACTAGCCCAATCCCAAAGTGTTTTTCTAGATTTATTTAATTAATTTCTTTATTTACATCAGGATGTCCAGTTGTTCCAGTGTCATGCTGAAAAGACAATATTTGGTTCATTGTTTCTTTGACAAAATTCAGTTAACTATATTCATGTGAGTCTTTTTCTTGGCCTTTTTTTTTTTTTTTTTTTGCCATTGATGTCTTCATTTATTCTCACACCAGACAGCCAGTCATGATTTATGCAACTTTGTAGAAAATCTTGAATTTGGATATCACTCATCTTTCAACATTCTTCCTTTTCAATATAGTGTTGGCTATTTTAGGTCTTTCTTCTCCCACATAAGTTATATAATCACATCGTCAATGTCCACAACATAACTTGATGGAATTTTCATTGGTATTTCAGTAGATCTATAAATCTAAACAAATGGTAACATGTCCTATCACTTTCCTATAAAATACCTTAAAACAA
>NW_025412981.1:0-2662 GCF_002201575.2 Neomonachus schauinslandi
TATATATATATATATATATATATATATATATATATATATATATATATGCAGCCATATAAAAACACAAAATCTTGCCATTTGCAATGACATGGATGGAACTAGAGGGTATTATGCTAAGCGAAATAAGTCAATCAGAGAAAGACATGGATCATATGATCTCACTAATATGAGGAATTCTTAATCTCAGGAAACAAACTGAAGGTTGCTGGAATGGTGGGGAGTGGGAGGGATGGGGTGGCTGGGTGATAGGCATTGGGGAGGGTATGTGCTATGGTGAGCGCTGTGAATTGTGTAAGACTGATGAATCACAGACCTGTACCTCTGAAAGAAATAATACATTGTATGTCAAAAAAAAAAAAAGAAAAAGAAGATAGTAGGAAGGGAAAAATTAAGGGGGGAAATCAGAGGGGAAGACGAACCATGAGAGACTATGGACTCTGAGAAACTGAGAGTTTTAGAGGGGAGGGGTGTGGGGGGATGGGTTAGCCTGGTGATGGGTATTAAAGAGGGCACATACTGCATGGAGCACTGGGTGTTATACACAAACAGTGAATCATGGAATACTACATCAAAAACTAATGAGGTAATATATGGTGATCAACATAACATAATAAAATTAAATTTAAAAAAAATGCCAAACAAAAATCATGATACTCATTGCAACTTTATTTTGTCAGTAATACTCATTATCAGTCTCTAGTCCCACAACTGGTTATTACTATAGGAATAACAACAAACTAGAATGAAACCAGAAGTGTCCCCTAGGCCCAGAACTGATATCTAGATCATTATATTTATCCTTATCTATAATTTTTGCTCTTGAAAAAAAAACACTTAAAGATGGAAAAATAAAATTTAGTAGTTAAAAAACTTACCTGAGGATACACTGCAGCTTTGAATGAGATTTTCCGTCTCTTAGGGTGTATATACACATACACCTATTTACCTATTACATCTTTTTTAACACTATGACCAACCTCACCATTTTGTCTGATGTCTTAATCAATATATCTGTTTTTCTTTTCACAATGCAGTATTTGCAATAGTGAATTATTTTCTTAAATTGCTTTTTCAAGGAGTCATATCCAACACAATACTGATTATCAGATTTGATTCACTCAAGTCGGAGATCTTACCCAGCATTAAGCTTTACTATTAATTTCAGTGATACAATCAAGAGGAATTGGCAGAGAAGTCAAGAGCAGCACTCCAGATCTTATTTCCTTTACTAGACATGCACTCACTAGTCCAGAGTAAGTGATGTTTCAGTGTAAGGTGAAAGTATATTATCTCCTATAGTGGGGAACATTTAGTTTTTATTTTTTAATTTTTTTCCATTTTTAAAATTTAAATTCAATTAATTAACATATAATGTATTACTGGTTTCTGAGGTAGAGGTCAGTGATTCATCAGTATTATATAAATACCCATTGCTCATTACATCACGTGCCCTTAATGTCTATCATCCAGTTACCCCATCCCCTCACCTCCCTCTTCTTCAGCAACTCTCAGTTTATTTCCTATGATTAAGAGTCTCTTATGGTTTGCCTCCCTCTCTGATTTTGTCTTGTTTTATTTTTTCCTCTCTTCTCCTATGATCCTCTGTTTTGTATCTTAAATTCCACATATAAGTGAGATCATATGATACTTGTCTTTCTCTGATTGACTTATTTCCCTTAGCATAATACCCTCTAGTTCCATCCATGCCTTTGCAAATGACAAGACATCATTTTTTTGATGGCTGCATAATATTCCTGTGTGTGTGTGTGTGTGTGTGTGTGTGTGTGTGTGTGTGTGTGTGTATCACATTTTCTTCATTCATCTGTCGATGGACATCTGGGCTTTTTCAATAGTTTGGCTATCGTGCACATTGCTGCTATAAACACTGGGGTGCATGTGTCCCTTCAGATCACTACATTTATAACTTTAGGGTAAATACCCAGTAGTGCAATTGCTGGGTCATAGAGTAGCTCTATTTTCAACTTTTTGAGGAACCTCCATACTATTTTCAAGTGGCTGCACCAGTTTGCATTCCCACCAACAGCGTAAGAGGATTCCCTTTTCCTCACACCCTGGCCAACAGCTGTTGTTGCTTGACTTATTAATTTTAGCCGTTCTGACCAGTGTGAGGTGGTATCTCATTGAGGTTTTGATTTGTATTTCCCTGATGTCGAGTGATGTGGAACATTTTTTCATGTGTCTGTTGGCCATTTGGGTGTCTTCTCTGGAAAAATGTCTGATCATATCTTCTGCCCATTTCTTGATCAGATTATTTATTCTTTGGTTGTTGAGTCTGATAATTTCTTTATAGATTTTGGAAACTAGTTCTTTATCTGATATATCATTTGCAAATATCTTCTCCCACTCTGTCAGTTGTCTTTTGGTTTTGTCAACTGTTTCCTTCCCTGTTGAAAGCTTTTTTATCTTGATGAAGTCCCAATAGTTCATGCTGCCTTTGCTTCCCTTGCCTTTGAAGACCTGTCTGTGACCTTGCTGTGGCTGAGGTCACAGAGGTTGCTGCCTGGGTTCTCCTTTAGAATTTTGATGGATTCCTGTCTCACATTTAGGTCTTCCATCGATTTTGGGTCTATTTTTGTGTATGGTGTAAGAAAGTTGTCCAGTTTCATTCTTCTGCATGTGGCTGTCCAATTTTCCCAACACC
>NW_025412982.1:0-2662 GCF_002201575.2 Neomonachus schauinslandi
GGTGTTGGGAAAATTGGACAGCCACATGCAGAAGAATGAAACTGGACAACTTTCTTACACCATACACAAAAATAGACCCAAAATCGATGGAAGACCTAAATGTGAGACAGGAATCCATCAAAATTCTAAAGGAGAACCCAGGCAGCAACCTCTGTGACCTCAGCCACAGCAAGGTCACAGACAGGTCTTCAAAGGCAAGGGAAGCAAAGGCAGCATGAACTATTGGGACTTCATCAAGATAAAAAAGCTTTCAACAGGGAAGGAAACAGTTGACAAAACCAAAAGACAACTGACAGAGTGGGAGAAGATATTTGCAAATGATATATCAGATAAAGAACTAGTTTCCAAAATCTATAAAGAAATTATCAGACTCAACAACCAAAGAATAAATAATCTGATCAAGAAATGGGCAGAAGATATGATCAGACATTTTTCCAGAGAAGACACCCAAATGGCCAACAGACACATGAAAAAATGTTCCACATCACTCGACATCAGGGAAATACAAATCAAAACCTCAATGAGATACCACCTCACACTGGTCAGAACGGCTAAAATTAATAAGTCAAGCAACAACAGCTGTTGGCCAGGGTGTGAGGAAAAGGGAATCCTCTTACGCTGTTGGTGGGAATGCAAACTGGTGCAGCCACTTGAAAATAGTATGGAGGTTCCTCAAAAAGTTGAAAATAGAGCTACTCTATGACCCAGCAATTGCACTACTGGGTATTTACCCTAAAGTTATAAATGTAGTGATCTGAAGGGACACATGCACCCCAGTGTTTATAGCAGCAATGTGCACGATAGCCAAACTATTGAAAAAGCCCAGATGTCCATCGACAGATGAATGAAGAAAATGTGATACACACACACACACACACACACACACACACACACACACACACACACAGGAATATTATGCAGCCATCAAAAAAATGATGTCTTGTCATTTGCAAAGGCATGGATGGAACTAGAGGGTATTATGCTAAGGGAAATAAGTCAATCAGAGAAAGACAAGTATCATATGATCTCACTTATATGTGGAATTTAAGATACAAAACAGAGGATCATAGGAGAAGAGAGGAAAAAATAAAACAAGACAAAATCAGAGAGGGAGGCAAACCATAAGAGACTCTTAATCATAGGAAATAAACTGAGAGTTGCTGAAGAAGAGGGAGGTGAGGGGATGGGGTAACTGGATGATAGACATTAAGGGCACGTGATGTAATGAGCAATGGGTATTTATATAATACTGATGAATCACTGACCTCTACCTCAGAAACCAGTAATACATTATATGTTAATTAATTGAATTTAAATTTTAAAAATGGAAAAAAATTAAAAAATAAAAACTAAATGTTCCCCACTATAGGAGATAATATACTTTCACCTTACACTGAAACATCACTTACTCTGGACTAGTGAGTGCATGTCTAGTAAAGGAAATAAGATCTGGAGTGCTGCTCTTGACTTCTCTGCCAATTCCTCTTGATTGTATCACTGAAATTAATAGTAAAGCTTAATGCTGGGTAAGATCTCCGACTTGAGTGAATCAAATCTGATAATCAGTATTGTGTTGGATATGACTCCTTGAAAAAGCAATTTAAGAAAATAATTCACTATTGCAAATACTGCATTGTGAAAAGAAAAACAGATATATTGATTAAGACATCAGACAAAATGGTGAGGTTGGTCATAGTGTTAAAAAAGATGTAATAGGTAAATAGGTGTATGTGTATATACACCCTAAGAGACGGAAAATCTCATTCAAAGCTGCAGTGTATCCTCAGGTAAGTTTTTTAACTACTAAATTTTATTTTTCCATCTTTAAGTGTTTTTTTTTCAAGAGCAAAAATTATAGATAAGGATAAATATAATGATCTAGATATCAGTTCTGGGCCTAGGGGACACTTCTGGTTTCATTCTAGTTTGTTGTTATTCCTATAGTAATAACCAGTTGTGGGACTAGAGACTGATAATGAGTATTACTGACAAAATAAAGTTGCAATGAGTATCATGATTTTTGTTTGGCATTTTTTTTAAATTTAATTTTATTATGTTATGTTGATCACCATATATTACCTCATTAGTTTTTGATGTAGTATTCCATGATTCACTGTTTGTGTATAACACCCAGTGCTCCATGCAGTATGTGCCCTCTTTAATACCCATCACCAGGCTAACCCATCCCCCCACACCCCTCCCCTCTAAAACTCTCAGTTTCTCAGAGTCCATAGTCTCTCATGGTTCGTCTTCCCCTCTGATTTCCCCCCTTAATTTTTCCCTTCCTACTATCTTCTTTTTCTTTTTTTTTTTTTGACATACAATGTATTATTTCTTTCAGAGGTACAGGTCTGTGATTCATCAGTCTTACACAATTCACAGCGCTCACCATAGCACATACCCTCCCCAATGCCTATCACCCAGCCACCCCATCCCTCCCACTCCCCACCATTCCAGCAACCTTCAGTTTGTTTCCTGAGATTAAGAATTCCTCATATTAGTGAGATCATATGATCCATGTCTTTCTCTGATTGACTTATTTCGCTTAGCATAATACCCTCTAGTTCCATCCATGTCATTGCAAATGGCAAGATTTTGTGTTTTTATATGGCTGCATATATATATATATATATATATATATATATATATATATATATATATA
>NW_025412983.1:0-2661 GCF_002201575.2 Neomonachus schauinslandi
CAGGACATAGTTGTGACATCACAAGAAGGCATTGTGATGCCCCAGGGCTGTTATAAAAGCCTCACAAAGACTGAAGCTGCACTAAGGAGAGAAATGGCCCTTAGCCACAGCTCTTCCTGCTATTCCTCAAATTCTCTGCCCACTTCTCTGTCCCTGCCCATTCCAAGCCACGTGCCCACACCTCCTGCCATGCACCTGGCAACTCCTAGACCAGTTTCACACTGTGAGTATGGCCTGGCTACTCAGGGGCACATTCCCATTTCTCATATGCGAACGGGACACTGGAAATCAGAGCACCAAGGATTCTCCGCCACCTGGGCCCCACACCTCTGGGTTCAGAACTCGGCTCAGCACAGGAAAGCTGAGTCCACATCCTCACGGTGCACTGAGCACCGTACTTATTTGGAGCCCTCCACCCCAGCTCAGCACAGGGACCATGAATGATTGAATATCCATCTGACCTGATGTGCAAAATGTGTACAATGACTCCAGACTCCTGGCAGAGAGGGAGTTTTATGAAACAAGTAAGTACTGGGAGATGGACTCGCCACATCATTGGACACTGTGCCAGTCCTTGAAACACATGCCATCAGACCAAAAGCTGTCTGACCTAGCTCAGCAGATGAAATACCACTACTACTACTACTACTACTACTACTAGTACTACTAATTGTTTTAGGATGAAGTGCTCTCAACATTTCTGTTAAGGCCATCTGGTCCAGGATGACATGCAAAGCCCTGTTTCCTTGGTGATCTGCTTAGATGATCTGTACATTGCTGTGATTGGGGTGTTAAAGTCCACTCCAATTATTGTATTATTTTCAAAGTTTTTCTTTAATTTTGTTATTAATTGGTTTATATATTTGGGTGTTCCCAAGTTAGGGGCATCAATATTTAAAATTGTTAGATCTTTTTGTGGCCTAGACCCCTTTATTATGATATACTGTCCTTCTTTATCATTATTATACTCTGGTTCACTATCTAGTATGTCTGATATAAGGATGGCTACTCCACCTTTCTTCTCATGTCCATTAGCACGACGAGTGGTTCTCCACCGATCACATTCTGTCTGGTGGTGTTTGCATCTAAAATAAGCCTCCTGTAGACAGCATATTGATTTTTTTTTTTTAATCCAATCTGATAGCCTGTGTCTTTTGATTGGGGCATTGAGCCCATTTACATTCAGGGTAACTATTGAAAGATAGGAATTTAGTGCCATTGTATTGCCTGTAAGGTGACTGTTAGTGTAATTGTCTCTGTTCCTTTCCGGTCTATGTTGCTTTTAGGCTCTCTCTTTGCTTAGAGGATCCCTTTCAATATTTCTTGTAGGGCTGGTTTTGTGTTTGCTAATTCCTTTAGTTTTTGTTTGTCCTGGAAGCTTTTTACCTCTCCTCTATTTTTAATGGCAGCTTAGGTGGATATAGTATTCTTGGCGGCATATTTTTCTCATTTAGTGCTCTGAATATATCATGCCTGTCCTTTCTGGTCTGCCAGGTCTCTATGGATAGGTCTCTTGCCAATCTAATGTTTCAACCATTGTACATTACAGATCTCTTCTCCTGAGCTGCTTTCAGGATTTTCTCTTTGTCTCTGAGACTCCTAAGTTTTACTATTAGATGTCAGGGTGTTGACCTATTTTTACTGATTTTGAGAGGGGTTCTCTGTGCCTCCTGGATTTTGATGCCTTTTTCCTTCCCCAAATTAGGGAAGGTCTCTACTATAATTTGCCCCTCTCTCTCTTTCTTCTTCTTCTGGGATCCCAATTATTCTAATGTTGTTTCGTCTTATGGTATCACATATCTCTCCAATTCTGCCCCCGTGATCCAATAGTTGTTTATCTTTTTCTCAGTTTCTTTATTTTCCATCATTTGTTCTTCTATATCACTAATTCTCTCTTTGGCCTCATTTATCCTAGCAGTTAGAGCCTCCATTTTTGATTGCACCTCATTAACAGCCTTTTTGATTTCTACTTGGTTAGATTTTAGTTCTTTAATTTCTCCAGAATCGGTTTCTCTAATATCTTCCATGTTTTTTTTCAAGCACAGCTAGTATCTTGAAAATCATCATTCTGAACTCTAGGTCTGATGTCATACTAATGTCCGTATTGATTAGGTCCCTGGCAGTTGGCACTGTCTCTTGTTCTTTTTGTTGAGGTGATTTTTTCCATCTTTTCATTTTGTCCAGAGAAGAATAGATGAATGAGAGAACAAAATGCTAACGGGGTAACAATGTCCCCAGAAAATATACACTGAACGGATCAGAAAAGACCTGAAAACGGGGGGAAAGAAAGGGAAAGGAAAAAAAAAAAAAGAAAAGAAAAAGATAAAAACAAACAAAAACAAAACAAAACAAAAACAGAATATGATCAAATATGATCAGGATGATGCATAGATCAATGCCACACATTACATTTTCAGAGTGTTTTGCTCTGTTAGAAGAAAGTGCCTCCCAAAATTTTAACGAAAGAAAAACTTATATATGTACAAAATAAGGATTAATACTATGAAGGGATGGGGTATGAGTGTAAAGAAGAAAATTTTTAAACATTTTTAAAGAGGAATTGATAAGATAAGAAGTTGGTTGAAAAAAGATAGAAGAGGATTTAAAATAAAAGGGGGGGGGAGAATGTGATCAGGCAGGAGAAGAGAACAAAGCCAACAT
>NW_025412984.1:0-2660 GCF_002201575.2 Neomonachus schauinslandi
GCTGGCTGGGCCCGGCTCAGAGGTTTGAGCCGATGGCCTCAGTGCCCACCAGCAGCCTCGACCGTCCAGAGCCAAGCCACTGAGCAAGAGGAACGCTCCATCCTCTCTTGGAGCCACACCCCTCACGACAGCAGGCACACCTGGACAGGCAGGCTCTCAGCCGGGTGGAAATCCTACAGCCAACGCCTCCACCTGAGACGATGGAAGGCTTACCGTCTTAGCAATGCATCCGCAGGGTGAGCACCCTGGGCTGGACAACTTTTTCCGGCCAGCCGGTCAAGCTCCATGCATCCAAGGATAGGAAAGCTGTCTTCTCTGGGCCAACAGCGAGCCCGGCGTGGACACTGAACCTGAGAAGTGGGGACAAAGGGAACGCATGTGTGACAAAAGGATCCAGGTGCTCAGGTCACCAGAATGCTCAGAATGCATCCAGGGGGCAGCCTTGCCTCTGCCTGTCCTGTCCCTCTCTCCCACAGGCACGGCTGGGTGTACTTGGGCAAGATGGCCATGTGCAACTCTGCAGGGCAACGGGCACGAGAGTCTGTGTGGCCGTGGGAGTCAGTGTGGGAGTGTGTGTGAGTGTGCGGAAGGGGAGTTTGGGTGGGTGTGGGCGTGGGCTTGTAACTCTCTGTAGTTCATGTCTGTTTCGTGTGGACATGAGTGTGTGGAGGGCGGGTCTGTGCGTGTCTGGTGGGCAGTGGGCACGCGTGTCTGTGGTCAAGTGTGGAGGCCTCAGCTCCTGAAAGAACCTGCCCGGTACATGGAAACCAGGCCTCACGTCCTGCCACGCAACGGCACGAGATCGGTGCCACTGAATCTACACTCGCCTGTTTGACCCTTTGGGGTGGCTGAAAATGGCCCAAGACTCCCCGTCTCAAAGTCACTCTGGCAAAGCACAGCACGCCGTCTCTACCTACACCCGCTTCCGACCCGGGACGCGACGTCAATGTGGACTCGTTCAGCCCACTAGGTGTCCCACTGTGACTGCACTTCAGCGCCCGCCAGAAAAACCCAAGGGCCCACGGGAATGCTGTCAGCCCTGGGATGCCAGGGCAAGCCCGACCAAAGACCAGTGCACTATGGAGGGGAGGGGCCCTGGACTCCAGGCCAGGCACCGCGGCCTGAGCACTCGGCCCAAACGCCCTCGCGAGACAGGCAGCACAGCCCTTGGCAAGCGGTGCCCTGCCCTGCCGAGGGCCAGCATACCAGTGGACTGAACCCAAGGCCCGTTCCCACTGAGAGCACTGGCGTGTCCATGGCCAGCGGCTTCATGGGCCCTGCCTCCGAGCAAATGTGCCATCACTCGGTAACCCTGTCCACAGCCCGTCTTCGTGGCTGCACTGGCACATCCCCCAGCCAGAGTTGTCCACCTGGATTCGCTTATTCGGCCCAGGGATTTTCAGCGAGGACACCCACAAGGGCACTGGACGGTCCAGTCTGCCACCCTGTGGGATGCAAGGAAGGGCCCCTCGCTCGACACAGGAACAGCACCATGGTCTCCATGGTGGCGACAGACACGATGAAAGAAAGACATTTCTGTAGCCCAAGGAGAGCTGCACGTTTGACCACCTCCCCAAGAGGCCAGGGAGCTGCGCCTGGCCGCCATCAGTGCACTCGGGCCCTGCCCTGCCCTGCCTGGCATGCAGGGTAGCAAGGAGAGGTCTTGATCCTGCCCCCCAGGCAGGATTGGGGTTCCCCTGGCTCCCAATGAAAGGGACTCTCCCAGGAACACACCTTTACCTCAGGAGTCACGGGCCCAGGGAGACAATGTCTACCCGTCCCTGGGGGGCTAAGCAAGGTGCCGCAGGTGCGGCCAGTCCGCGCATCGTCACCTACGCAACCCCTCAATAGTCATGGAAGACACCCATAGAGCGCTGCTCCTTGGACTCGGAGAATGCAGGGGCACACCGGTCAGGGACTGTAGTGCTGGACCAAGGCACCTTGAAGCTGGGGCCGGTGGCCAGCAGGTGGCCACCACGACATGCACAGGGAGGGGGTAGGGTGCCCACATCCCACGAAACCATGACCGGATTTCTCGGAACACAACCAGCGGCTAAGGCCACGCGCCTTCCCGGACTCACCGTGCCAGCGGTCCTGCCCGGTCCGCGCCATTCCTGGCCAGGGCAAGAGCCAGCACCGAGGCGCCATTTGCACCCTGCGCCCACACACAGGCGGCCCCACATGGCCTCTGTGGGCGTCCACTGGGAGACACTCAGGCGCTGTCGAGTGCAGCAGCCTCGCCTCGACCCTCTGCCCTCGGGCTCCTACACCGAAGGGCGCTCCACAGACATCACCAGGCCAAAGGGCATGGCAGTGATCGCCGCTTCCCCGGCCCGGGGCTCTCCTCTGCTCCCATGGGAGCTGCCTCTACCAGGCTCGACCGCACACACCGCCAGGACCTCTTACTGAAGGGCCACCCTGGCGCACGCTGCACCGGGCCATGCACTCTCAGGACCTATGCGAACTCTGCACAATCGGACTCCTATGGCTGGCATGCCGGGTGCCTGACATGCCACCAAAGTCCAGGCACAGCCCTGAGGACCTCTGCGCTGTGAACACCCAGCTAAGGAGGGGAAACGCCTCGTGGACCCGGGGCCCTCCGCGAGGCTCTCCGATGCAGAGGCCCTTGGGAGCTGCTGGGTCTGGTGCTGGTGCTGGTG
>NW_025412985.1:0-2660 GCF_002201575.2 Neomonachus schauinslandi
GCTGGCTGGGCCCGGCTCAGAGGTTTGAGCCGATGGCCTCAGTGCCCACCAGCAGCCTCGACCGTCCAGAGCCAAGCCACTGAGCAAGAGGAACGCTCCATCCTCTCTTGGAGCCACACCCCTCACGACAGCAGGCACACCTGGACAGGCAGGCTCTCAGCCGGGTGGAAATCCTACAGCCAACGCCTCCACCTGAGACGATGGAAGGCTTACCGTCTTAGCAATGCATCCGCAGGGTGAGCACCCTGGGCTGGACAACTTTTTCCGGCCAGCCGGTCAAGCTCCATGCATCCAAGGATAGGAAAGCTGTCTTCTCTGGGCCAACAGCGAGCCCGGCGTGGACACTGAACCTGAGAAGTGGGGACAAAGGGAACGCATGTGTGACAAAAGGATCCAGGTGCTCAGGTCACCAGAATGCTCAGAATGCATCCAGGGGGCAGCCTTGCCTCTGCCTGTCCTGTCCCTCTCTCCCACAGGCACGGCTGGGTGTACTTGGGCAAGATGGCCATGTGCAACTCTGCAGGGCAACGGGCACGAGAGTCTGTGTGGCCGTGGGAGTCAGTGTGGGAGTGTGTGTGAGTGTGCGGAAGGGGAGTTTGGGTGGGTGTGGGCGTGGGCTTGTAACTCTCTGTAGTTCATGTCTGTTTCGTGTGGACATGAGTGTGTGGAGGGCGGGTCTGTGCGTGTCTGGTGGGCAGTGGGCACGCGTGTCTGTGGTCAAGTGTGGAGGCCTCAGCTCCTGAAAGAACCTGCCCGGTACATGGAAACCAGGCCTCACGTCCTGCCACGCAACGGCACGAGATCGGTGCCACTGAATCTACACTCGCCTGTTTGACCCTTTGGGGTGGCTGAAAATGGCCCAAGACTCCCCGTCTCAAAGTCACTCTGGCAAAGCACAGCACGCCGTCTCTACCTACACCCGCTTCCGACCCGGGACGCGACGTCAATGTGGACTCGTTCAGCCCACTAGGTGTCCCACTGTGACTGCACTTCAGCGCCCGCCAGAAAAACCCAAGGGCCCACGGGAATGCTGTCAGCCCTGGGATGCCAGGGCAAGCCCGACCAAAGACCAGTGCACTATGGAGGGGAGGGGCCCTGGACTCCAGGCCAGGCACCGCGGCCTGAGCACTCGGCCCAAACGCCCTCGCGAGACAGGCAGCACAGCCCTTGGCAAGCGGTGCCCTGCCCTGCCGAGGGCCAGCATACCAGTGGACTGAACCCAAGGCCCGTTCCCACTGAGAGCACTGGCGTGTCCATGGCCAGCGGCTTCATGGGCCCTGCCTCCGAGCAAATGTGCCATCACTCGGTAACCCTGTCCACAGCCCGTCTTCGTGGCTGCACTGGCACATCCCCCAGCCAGAGTTGTCCACCTGGATTCGCTTATTCGGCCCAGGGATTTTCAGCGAGGACACCCACAAGGGCACTGGACGGTCCAGTCTGCCACCCTGTGGGATGCAAGGAAGGGCCCCTCGCTCGACACAGGAACAGCACCATGGTCTCCATGGTGGCGACAGACACGATGAAAGAAAGACATTTCTGTAGCCCAAGGAGAGCTGCACGTTTGACCACCTCCCCAAGAGGCCAGGGAGCTGCGCCTGGCCGCCATCAGTGCACTCGGGCCCTGCCCTGCCCTGCCTGGCATGCAGGGTAGCAAGGAGAGGTCTTGATCCTGCCCCCCAGGCAGGATTGGGGTTCCCCTGGCTCCCAATGAAAGGGACTCTCCCAGGAACACACCTTTACCTCAGGAGTCACGGGCCCAGGGAGACAATGTCTACCCGTCCCTGGGGGGCTAAGCAAGGTGCCGCAGGTGCGGCCAGTCCGCGCATCGTCACCTACGCAACCCCTCAATAGTCATGGAAGACACCCATAGAGCGCTGCTCCTTGGACTCGGAGAATGCAGGGGCACACCGGTCAGGGACTGTAGTGCTGGACCAAGGCACCTTGAAGCTGGGGCCGGTGGCCAGCAGGTGGCCACCACGACATGCACAGGGAGGGGGTAGGGTGCCCACATCCCACGAAACCATGACCGGATTTCTCGGAACACAACCAGCGGCTAAGGCCACGCGCCTTCCCGGACTCACCGTGCCAGCGGTCCTGCCCGGTCCGCGCCATTCCTGGCCAGGGCAAGAGCCAGCACCGAGGCGCCATTTGCACCCTGCGCCCACACACAGGCGGCCCCACATGGCCTCTGTGGGCGTCCACTGGGAGACACTCAGGCGCTGTCGAGTGCAGCAGCCTCGCCTCGACCCTCTGCCCTCGGGCTCCTACACCGAAGGGCGCTCCACAGACATCACCAGGCCAAAGGGCATGGCAGTGATCGCCGCTTCCCCGGCCCGGGGCTCTCCTCTGCTCCCATGGGAGCTGCCTCTACCAGGCTCGACCGCACACACCGCCAGGACCTCTTACTGAAGGGCCACCCTGGCGCACGCTGCACCGGGCCATGCACTCTCAGGACCTATGCGAACTCTGCACAATCGGACTCCTATGGCTGGCATGCCGGGTGCCTGACATGCCACCAAAGTCCAGGCACAGCCCTGAGGACCTCTGCGCTGTGAACACCCAGCTAAGGAGGGGAAACGCCTCGTGGACCCGGGGCCCTCCGCGAGGCTCTCCGATGCAGAGGCCCTTGGGAGCTGCTGGGTCTGGTGCTGGTGCTGGTG
>NW_025412986.1:0-2660 GCF_002201575.2 Neomonachus schauinslandi
TTGAGATGATTTAAAGTCAATATAAGACCAAATAAATCTCAAATGCATACTTCTATATTCTTTTTGCCGAATTACTTAAGTAATATCACTATAACCTAGCCAGTTCAGAAGTATGCCTATAAAAATATAGGCATGTAAAATGCAATTTAGTCTACATCATCATTGGAATGAAACACACACTTTTACATATAATGTCTGAGACTAGTGGCAGGTTTTACTTTGAAATGTGAGTTGTAGTAAACTCATCAAGGCACTACAATTTCTTCTAACTCACTTCAATGGAATCAGCAGGCTAAACAGTTACTGGATGGCTGAAGTGTTGTTCCTGTGAATGGTAGTTCTTTGCCTTCACAAAAATATGTCTTTGATAAAAAAAAATAATAATAATAATAATAAAATTTTTAAAAAAGATCTAGTCTTGAAAGTATGTTTTCTACCAGATAAACAGACATATACATTTTATTTCATTAAATAAAGCATTTCAAATTCATTTCCACTGATATATTTTGCCTCATATAAAGTCCATTCTTCTAGGATATTTTACTTGAATTGAAATATTAATCAAGGAATGAAATATGGATGTGCAAAATTAGGTATAAAAATGATTTCCTGCTACCATTTTAGTGTAGTACTAAGAAAGTCACAACAATTTCTTGAATATATTTTTAATAAAATTATATTACTTGAGGATCATCTATACCAAAGAGTTATATAGAAAGAACCATGTATACTCTTCTTTTTTATGATGTATTCATTTATTTTATAGAAGGAAAAGCAACGTGCATGAGCCTGGGGGCTGGGGTAGAGAAAGAGAGGGAGGTTTTGTTCTGTTTTATTTTAAAAGATTTTATTTAATTGAGAGAGAGTGAGAGACAGCACGAGATGGGGGAGGGTCAGAGGGAGAAGCACACTGGATCCTGGGACCCCGGGATCATGACCTGAGCTGAAGGCAGTCGCTTAACCAGCTGAGCCACCCAGGTGCCTGAGAGGGAGAGTTTTAAGCAGTCTCCACACTGAGCTCAGAGTCCAGTGGGGGCTCCATCTCAAGACCTGAGATCCTGACCTGAGCTGAAACCAAGGATTGTATGCTTAACCGACTGGGCCACCCAGGCGCCCAAACCACATGTATTCTTAATAATTAAGCTATTCAATGAGAGGCACTGCTGCAAAGAAAAAGAACAATAAATTGAAAAAGAAAACTTTTAGAATCTATAATTTGAAACGTGTTAGCGACTATTACCACATGATGAATTTGTACGATTGTTGTTATTTTTTTAAGTTAGACAATAAGCCTTCTATCATGAGTGTAAAAATTCAGTTGAAAGTAGAATTTAAACTTAAAAGTAACTTTTTCAACCATAATGTAAGACTTTTAACATCTTAAATTAAATGAGCTCACTGCCTAATCATGGTGAAACCTCATATATTGTTTGCATAAGAACTTTAGGGAAAATTTCATCTCTAGGGCACACTTAAGTGCATTATCTTCGTTGCAGATGATTTTTGTTAGATCTGCTACCATCACAAAAAAATAAAATAAAAATAAAGAGAGATCAGGGTGAATTCTCAAAATATATTTGTTCAAATGGAAAACAAAAAACAATCCAATAACATTTAACTCATAGGTTTGCAAAAATATTACTTAATTCTATTTTACCTTTAAATACGTAGATAGACCAGAGGATGTACATGAATCAGGAGATGTTTTGTGCTAAACATAGCAACATTTTTTTCCTAAAAATAGTCTGAAGAAGATGAACATGGTTATGGAGGTAGGAGCCTCACCTTTCTGAAAGTCCACAGGTTGAACACTAGTGTAACCAATCAGGGTTCTTTGTGCCCAAGTTCATAAACAAGAAGTTAGATAATGTTGTGGCACTCACTTAATATTATTCCATAGAATCAAGATCCATTAAACTTGGAATATTAAAGACACATTGAATTCTAACCAAACTCTGTAGGTAATTCTATGAGATACCATAAGGCAACCCCATTGCTCAAGGAAAAGCAAACATACGTTTATATATTAAAATATATATTTATTATAAAATATATTTATGTACTTAATGATAAATATTATTAAACATTTTTATATTTAATATAATATGAAATATAAAACAGGTCAATTTTATATATGAATAATGATTATATATAAATATAGACTGTATATGCGAGAATAAGGAGCAAGATGAGATAGGTTACAGTTTTGAGGAAATATACACATGCTTATTCCAGCTTGATCTTAATGGGAATTAACTTCCTATTAAATAATACATATGTCTTATCTTCCTTTCTCCCAACTACAATATGCAGTTTTAAAAAAATGGTAACATGTCCTATCACTTTCCTATAAAATACCTTATAACAATTTCATAAAACAAAACAAAACAGAAATCTAACAAACAAAATACCTCCTTTAAGGAGACAAGCATTAACAGTGTTAGACAAAAACATTGACACGTGAATCCAAACATCTGATTTTAAATTAAGGAGAAATCCCTTTGATGTTTAGCACTTGCCTAAAACCAATCACTAAGGAAATATTTCCGGAATATTAAAGGGCAAATCTAGGTTTGAGAACTCCGGATCATGCACTGTTTTGGAAGTTCTCCCTAAGGAAAAAAATAAAAACAAATACAAATACAAAATTCACATATGTC
>NW_025412987.1:0-2116 GCF_002201575.2 Neomonachus schauinslandi
ACCCAGTGCTCCATGCAGAATGTGCCCTCCTCAATACCCACCACCAGGCTAACCCATCCTCCCACCCCCCTCCCCTCTAGAACCCTCAGTTTGTTTTTCAGAGTCCATCGTCTCTCATGGTTCTTCTACCCCTCCGATTTGCCCCGCTTCATTCTTCCCCTCCCGCTACCTTCTTCTTCTTCTTTTTTTTTTCTTAACATATATTTCATTATTTGTTTCAGAGGTACAGATCTGAGATTCAACAGTCTTGCACAATTCACACTATTTACCAGAGCACATACCCTCCCCAGTGTCTATCACCCAGTCACCCCATCCCTCCCACCCCAACCCCCAATCCAGCAACCCTACTGAGAGGTTTTTATATTTTATTTTATTTTATTTTATTTTATTTATTTTATTATTTTATTTTATTTTATTTTATATTATTTTATTTTATATTATTTTATTTTATTTTACTTATTTTATTTTATTTTAATTTATTTTATTTGTTTGACAGGGAGAGACACAGTGAGAGAGGGAACATAAGCAGGGGGAGTGGGAGAGGGAGAAGCAGGCTTCCCGTGGAGCAGGGTGCCTGATGTGGAGGTGCCCCAAGAGTTTTAATTTTTGAGTGGGTATCAGATACTGTAAAATGGATTTTATGTATTAATATGGAGTTGTGATTATTTTATAATTTAGTCTGTTGATATAATGAATTGCATTAAATGATTATGAAAGAAGGGGGAGAGATCACGACTAACACCAAGGAAATAGAAACAATTATTAGAAATTTTTATCAACAACCATATGCCAATAAACTGAGCAATCTGGATGAAATGGAGGCCTTCCTGGAAACCTATAAGCTGTCAAGACAGAAACAGGAAGAAACTGACAACCTGAGTAGGCCAATAACCAGTAACGAGATTGAAGCAGTGATCCAAAACCTCCCAAAAAACAAGAGTCCAGGGCCTGATGGATTCCCTGGGGAAATCTGCCAAACATTCAAAGAAGAAATAATACCTATTCTACTGAAGCTGTTTCAAAAAATAGAAACAAAAGGAAAACTTCCAAACTCATTGTATGAGGCCAGCATTACCTTAATCCCCAAACCAGGCAAAGACCCCATCAAAAAGGAGAATTTCAGACCGATATCCCTGATGAATATGGATTCCAAAATCCTCAACAAAATCCTAGCTATTAGGATCTGACAATACATGGAACGGATCATCCACCACGACCAAGTGGGATTTATCCCCGGGATGCAAGGGTGGTTCAACATTCGCAAATCAATCAATGTGATAGAACACATTAATAAGAGGAGGGAGAAGAACCATATGGTCCTCTCAATTGATGCAGAAAAAGCATTTGACAAAATACAACATCCTTTCCTGATTAAAACTCTCCAGAGTATAGGGATAGAGGGAACATTCCTCAAGTTCATAAAATCCATCTATGAAAAACCCACAGCGAATAGCATCCTCAATGGGGAGAAGCTGAGAGCCTTTCCCTTAAGATCAGGAACACGTCAAGGGTGCCCACTCTCACCACTGTTGTTCAACATAATACTAGAAGTCCTAGCAACAGCAATCAGACAACAAAAAGAAATAAAAGGTATTCAAATTGGCAAAGAAGAAGTCAAACTCTCTCTTTTTGCTGACAACATGATACTTTATGTGGAAAACCCAAAAGACTCCACCCCCAAATTACTAGAACTCATACAGCAATTCAGTAATGTGGCAGGATACAAAATCAATGCACAGAAATCAGTTGCTTTCTTATATACTAACCTTGCAACTGTAGAAAGAGAAATTAGAGAAACGATTCCATTTACAATAGCACCAAAAACCATAAGATACCTCGGAATAAACCTAACCAAAGAGGTAAAGGATCTCTACTCTAGGAACTACAAAACACTCATGATTTTGGAATGTTAAATCGATCTTTCATACCAGGAATAGATCCACATCGTTGTGGTGTATAATTCTTTTTCTACATTGTTGCATTCAATGTGTAATAATTTTTTGAGGCGGTTTGCATCTATGTTCATAAGAGACACTGATGTGTAGTTTTTTTCTATCATTTCTATCATAATGGGGTAATGGTGATATCACAGAAGGAATCAGAAATGTTTCAGTTG
>NW_025412987.1:2126-2660 GCF_002201575.2 Neomonachus schauinslandi
GCCAGTTTGCATTCCCACAAAGAGTGTCAGGGCTTCCTCTAGCTCCACATCATCGCCAACATCTGTTGTTTCCTGTTTTGTTAAGTTTAGCCATTCTGACAGTTGTGAGGGGGTATCGCATCTTGATTTTGACTTGCATTTACATGAAGTTGAATGCTGTTGTGAGTATTTTCATCTGTCTGTTAGCTCTCTGTATGTTTTCTTTGGAAGAATGTCTGTTCATATCTTCGGCCCATTTCTTCACTGGAAAATTAAGTTTTGGGGTCCTGAGTTTGTTAAGTTCTTTATGGACTTTGGATGATAATTCTTCATCTGCTAAGACATTGGCAAATACCTTCTCCCATTCTGTAGGTGGCCATTAGTTGTACTGATTGTTTCTTTTAGGGTGCAGAAGCTTTTACCTTGATGAAATCCCAATAGTTTCTTTTTGCTTTAGTTTCCTTGCCTCAGGAGACATATTTCATGAAAAATTTCTATGACTCATGGCAAAGAAGTGACTGCCTCTGTTCTCCTCTAGGTTTTGGATGGTTTCCT
>NW_025412988.1:0-2655 GCF_002201575.2 Neomonachus schauinslandi
ATTTCTCTTTCTTCTGTCTTGTTGTTGGTGTATAGGAATGCCACTGACTTCTGTGCATTGATTTTATATCCTGCCACTTGACTGAATTCCTCTATGAGTTCTAGCAGTTTTGGGGTGGAGTCTTTTGGGTTTTCCACATAAAGTATCATATCATCTGCAAAGAGTGAGAGTTTGACTTCTTCCTTGCCAATTTGGATGCCTTTGATTTCTTTTTGTTGTCTGATTGCTGTGGCTAGGACTTCCAATACTATGTTGAATAGCAGTGGTGATAGTGGACATCCCTGCCGCGTTCCTGACCTTAGGGGGAAAGCTCTCAGTTTTTCCCCATTGAGAATGATATTCGCTGTAGGTTTTTCATAGATGGCTTTTATGATATTGAGGTATGTACCCTCTATGCCTATACTCTGAAGAGTTTTGATCAAGAAAGGATGCTGTACTTTGTCAAATGCTTTTTCTGCATCTATTGAGAGGATCATATGATTCTTGTTCTTTCTTTTGTTAATGTATTGTATCACATTGATTGATTTGCGGATGTTGAACCAACCTTGCAGCCCAGGGATAAATCCCACTTGGTCATGGTGAATAATCCTTTTAATGTACTGTTGGATCCTATTGGCTAGTATTTTGGTGAGAATTTTTGCATCCATGTTCATCAGGGATATTGGTCTGTAATTCTCCTTTTTGATGGGGTCTTTGTCTGGTTTTGGGATCAAGGTGATGCTGGCCTCATAAAATGAGTTGGGAAGTTTTCCTTCCATTTCTATTTTTTGGAACAGTTTCAGAAGAATAGGTATTAATTCTTCTTGAAATGTTTGGTAGAATTCCCCTGGGAAGCCATCTGGCCCTGGGCTTTTGTTTTTTGGGAGATTTTTGATGACTGCTTCAATTTCCTTAGTGGTTATAGGTCTGTTCAGGTTTTCTATTTCATCCTGGTTCAGTTTTGGTAGTTGGTACATCTCTAGAAATGCATCCATTTCTTCCAGGTTATTTAATTTGCTGGCATAGAGTTGCTCATAATATGTTCTTATAATTGTTTGTATTTCTTTGGTGTTGGTTGTGATCTCTCCTCTTTCATTCATGATTTTGTTGATGTGGGTCATTTCTCTTCTCTTTTTGATAAGTCTGGCCAGGGGTTTATCAATCTTGTTAATTCTTTCAAAGAACCAGCTCCTAGTTTCATTGATCTGTTCTACTGTTCTTTTAGTTTCTATTTCATTGATTTCTGCTCTGATCTTGATTATTTCTCTTCTCCTGCTGGGTTTAGGCTTTATTTGCTGTTCTTTCTCCAGCTCCTTTAGGTGTAGGGTTAGGTTGTATACTTGAGACCTTTCTTGCTTCTTGAGAAAGGCTTGTATTGCTATATACTTTCCTCTTAGGACTGCCTTTGCTGCATCCCAAAGATTTTGAATAGTTGTGTTTTCATTTTCATTGGTTTCCATGTATTTTTTTAATTCTTCTTTAATTTCCTGGTTGACCCATTCGTTCTTTAGTAGGATGCTCTTTAGCCTCCATGTACTTGAGTTCTTTCTGACTTTTGTCTTGTGATTGAGCTCTAGTTTCAAAGCATTGTGGTCTGAAAATAGGCAGGGAATGATTCCAATCTTTTGGTACCGGTTGAGACCTGATTTATGACCTAGGATGTGATCTATTCTGGAGAATGTTCCATGGGCACTAGAGAAGAATGTGTATTCCGTTGCTTTGGGGTGGAATGTTCTGAATATGTCTGTAAAGTCCATTTGGTCCAGTGTGTCATTTAAAGTCTTTATTTCCTTGTTGATCTTTTGCTTAGATGATCTGTCCATTTCAGTGAGGGGGGTGTTAAAGTCCCCCACTATTATTGTATTGTTGTCGATGTGTTTCTTTGCTTTTGTTATTAATTGGCTTATATAATTGGCTGCTCCCATGTTAGGGGCATAGATATTTACAATTGTTAGATCTTCTTGTTGGATAGATCCTTTAAGTATGATATAGTGTCCTTTCTCATCTCTTATTACAGTCTTTGGTTTAAAATCTAATTTGTCTGATATAAGGATTGCCACCCCAGCTTTCTTTTGGTGTCCATTAGCATGGTAAATGGTTTTCCACCCCCTCACTTTCAATCTGGGGCTGTCTTTGGGTCGAAAATGAGTCTCTTGCAGACAGCATATCGATGGGTCTTGTTTTTTAATCCAGTCTGATAGCCTGTGTCTTTTGATTGGGGCATTGAGCCCATTTACATTCAGTGTAACTATTGAAAGATAGGAATTTAGTGCCATTGTATTGCCTGTAAGGTGACTGTTACCGTATATTGTCTGTGTTCCTTTCTGGTCTATGTTGCTTTTGGGGTCTCTCTTTGCTTAGAGGACTCCTTTCAAGATTTCCTGTAGGGCTGGTTTTGTGTTTGCAAATTCCTTTAGTTTTTGTTTGTCCTGGAAGCTTTTTATCTCTCCTTCAATTTTCAATGACAGCCTAGCTGGATAGAGTATTCTTGGCTGCATATTTTTCTCGTTTAGTGCTCTGAATATATCCTGCCAGTCCTTTCTGGCCTGCCAGGTCTCTGTGGATAGGTCTGTTGCCAATCTAATGTTTCTACCCTTGTAGGTTACATATCTCTTCTCCCGAGCTGCTTTCAGGATTTTCTCTTTGTCTATGAGACTCGTAAGTTTTACTATTAGA
>NW_025412989.1:0-2651 GCF_002201575.2 Neomonachus schauinslandi
TTCTAAAAGACCAAAATACACCCCAAATCTAGTGTGTGGCACTGATCTATATACCAGCCTGATCATATTTGATCACATTCTGGTTTTTTTGTTGTTGTTGTTTTGTTTTGTTTGTTTTTGTTTTTATCTTTATCTTTTTCTTTTTTTTCTTTTTCTTTTTTCTCTCTTTCCCTTTCTTTTCCCACTGCTTCAGGTTTTTTCTGATTTGTTTAGAGTATATTTTCTGGGGACGTTGTTACTCTGCTAGCATTTTGTTCTCTCATTAATCTATTCTCCTCTGCACAAAATCACAAGACGGAAAAAATCACCTCAACAAAAAGAACAAGAGGTAGTACCGACTGCCAGGGACCTACTCAATACGGACATTAGTACGATGTCAGATCTAGAGTTCAGAATCATCACTTTAAAGATACTAGCTGGGCTTGAAAAAAATATGGAAGTTATTAGAGAAACCCTTTCTGGAGAAGTAAAAGAACTAAAATCCAACCAAGTAGAAATCAAAAAGGCTATTAATGAGGTGCAATCAAAAATGGGGGTGCTAACTGCTAGAATAAAAGAGGCAGAAGAGAGAATCAGTAATATAGAAGATGAAATGATGGAAAATAAAGAAGCTGAGAAAAAGAGAGATAAACAACTACTGGATCACGAGGGCAGAATTCGAGAGACAAGCGATACCATAAGACGAAACAACATTAGAATAATTGGGATCCCAGAAGAAGAAGAAAGAGAGAGAGGGGCAGAAGGTATAATGGAGCAAATTATAGCAGAGAACTTCCCTAATTTGGGGAAGGAAACAGGCATGAAAATCCAGGAAGCACAGAGAACCCCTCTCAAAATCAATAAAAATAGGTCAACACCCCGACATCTAATAGTAAAACTTACGAGTCTCATAGACAAAGAGAAAATCCTGAAAGCAGCTCGGGAGAAGAGATATGTAACCTACAAGGGTAGAAACATTAGATTGGCAACAGACCTATCCACAGAGACCTGGCAGGCCAGAAAGGACTGGCAGGATATATTCAGAGCACTAAATGAGAAAAATATGCAGCCAAGAATACTCTATCCAGCTAGACTGTCATTGAAAATTGAAGGAGAGATAAAAAGCTTCCAGGACAAACAAAAACTAAAGGAATTTGCAAACACAAAACCAGCCCTACAGGAAATCTTGAAAGGGGTCCTCTAAGCAAAGAGAGAGCCTAAAAGCAACATAGACCAGAAAGGAACACAGACAATATACGGTAACAGTCACCTTACAGGCAATACAATGGCACTAAATTCCTATCTTTCAATAGTTACCCTGAATGTAAATGGGCTCAATGCCCCAATCTAAAGACACAGGCTATCAGACTGGATTAAAAAACAAGACCCATCGATATGCTGTCTGCAAGAGACTCATTTTCGACCCAAAGACAGCCCCAGATTGAAAGTGAGGGGGTGGAAAACCATTTACCATGCTAATGGACACCAAAAGAAAGCTGGGGTGGCAATCCTTATATCAGACAAATTAGATTTTAAACCAAGACTGTAATAAGAGATGAGGAAGGACACTATATCCTACTTAAAGGATCTATCCAACAAGAAGATCTAACAATTGTAAATATCTATGCCCCTAACATGGGAGCAGCCAATTATATAAGCCAATTAATAACGAAAGCAAAGAAACACATCGACAACAATACAATAATAGTGGGGGACTTTAACACCCCCCTCACTGAAATGGACAGATCGTCTAAGCAAAAGATCAACAAGGAAATAAAGACTTTAAATGACACACTGGACCAAATGGACTTTACAGACCTATTCAGAACATTCCACCCCAAAGCAACGGAATACACATTCTTCTCTAGTGCCCATGGAACATTCTCCAGAATAGATCACATCCTAGGTCATAAATCAGGTCTCAACCGGTACCAAAAGATTGGAATCATTCCCTGCCTATTTTCAGACCACAATGCTTTGAAACTAGAGCTCAGTCACAAGAGGAAAGTCGGAAAGAACTCAAATACATGGAGGCTAAAGAGCATCCTACTGAAGAACGAATGGGTCAACCAGGAAATTAAAGAAGAATTAAAAAAATACATGGAAACCAATGAAAATGAAAACACAACTATTCAAAATCTTTGGGATGCAGCAAAGGCAGTCCTAAGAGGAAAGTATATAGCAATACAAGCCTTTCTCAAGAAGCAAGAAAGGTCTCAAGTACACAACCTAACCCTACACCTAAAGGAGCTGGAGAAAGAACAGCAAATAAAGCCTAAACCCAGCAGGAGAAGAGAAATAATAAAGATCAGAGCAGAAATCAATGAAATAGAAACTAAAAGAACAGTAGAACAGATCAACGAAACTAGGAGCTGGTTCTTTGAAAGAATTAACAAGATTGATCAACCCCTGGCCAGACTTATCAAAAAGAGAAGAGAAATGACCCAAATCCACAAAATCATGAATGAAAGAGGAGAGATCACAACCAACACCAAAGAAATACAAACAATTATAAGAACATATTATGAGCAACTCTATGCCAGCAAATTAGATAACCTGGAAGAAATGGATGCATTCCTAGAGATGTACCAACTACCAAAACTGAACCAGGATGAAATAGAAAACCTGAACAGACCTATAACCACTAAGGAAATTGAAGCAGTCATCCAAAA
>NW_025412990.1:0-2649 GCF_002201575.2 Neomonachus schauinslandi
GGCCGCCCTCAAGAAACAAGAAAAGTGTCAAATGCACAACCTAAGCTCACACCTAGAGAACGTGGAGAAAAAATAAAAAATAAAGTCTAAATCCAGCAGGAAATGAGAAATAATAAAGATTAGAGCAGAAATCAATGATAAAGAAATTAAAACAAAACAAAAAAACCCAGGAGAACAGATCAATGAAATTAGGAGCTTGTTCTTTGAAAGAATTAATAAGATTGCTAAAGCTCAAGTAAGACTTATCAAAAGGAAAGGGAAAGGACCCAAATAAATAAACACCTAAATGAAAGAGGAGAGCTCACAATGAACACCCAATAAATGCAAACAGATATGAGAAAATATGACCAATTATATCTCTACAAATTGGGCAATCTGGAAGAAATGGATACATTCCTAGAAACATAAACTACTAAAACTGAATCAGGAAGTTATAGAACACCTGAACAGACCCCAAACCAGTAAAAAGTATTCAATTAATAATCAAAAATCTCCCAACACACGAGTGTCCAGGGCCAGATGGCTTCCTAGGGGAATTCTACCAAACATTTAAAGAAGCATTAATACCTATATTTCTGAAACTATTACAAAAAATAGAAATGGAAGGAAAATACCAGACTCCTTCTATGAGGCCAGCATTACCTTGATCCCAAAACCAGACAAGGACCACCATTAAAAGGAGAATTACAGACCAGTATCCCTATTGAACAAGGATGCATATATTCTCACCAAGATACTGCCAATAGGATCCAACTGTTAAAGGATTATTTACCACGACCAAGTGGGATTTATTCCCGGGGTGCAAGGGTGGTTCAACCTCTGCAAATCAATATGAAGCACCGCATAAAAAAGAAAGGACAAGAACCACAGGACCCTCTCAATAGATGCAGAAAAAGCATTCCACAAAATACAGCATCGTTTCATGAAAAAAACCCACCATGTAGAGAGAGGGGGAACATAACATCATAAAGGCTATATAGGAAAGACCCAAAGGAAATGTCACCCTCAAAAGGGAAAAACAGAGATTTTCCCGTATGTGCAAGAACACAGCAGGCATGTCCACTCTCACCACTGCTGTGCTGTGCATAGAAGGCATGTGACTGTACAAACCCCTTGTACCCCGAGCGCCAGCTCCTGCAAACCCTTGCCCTGTTCCAGATCCCTGGGAACCCTGCACTGAGCAGCCCTGCATGTGCAGGGCACACTCCTTCAGCAGGTCTTGGGCAGCTGGTGCCTGGTCCCAAGCAACTGCCCAGTATGCTTGGTAGGGGGAGCCCAGACCCAGAATCTTTGTGAGGTAGCAGTTTTATTTTGTATTTCTTCAGTTTAATCAATTGCTAAATTGAAGTATCATTGATACACATTATCTTCTAGTTTGAGTTGGATCAACATCAGAGTGATCCAGTAGTTTTATACATTACGAAATGATCCTTAGGGTAAGTCTAGTTACCATCCGTCATCTTACAAAGTGACTAGAATTATATTGACCATATTCCCTATGTGTATATTCCATCCCCATGGCCTGTTTATTTTATAACTCGAAGTTTGTACCGCTTAATCCCCTCACCTGTATCATCTGCCCCTGACCCCTTCTTCCCCCTCTGGTAACCAACAGCTTGCTTCCTGCCTCTATGAGTCTGGTTCTGTTTTGTTTTGTTTCACTGTTTTGTTTTTTAGATTCCACATGTAAGTGAAATCCTAGTAGATTTGTTTTTCTGTGATTCATTTCACTTAGCATAATACTCTTAGGTCCATTCAAGTTGTTGCAAATGTTAAGATTGCATTCATTTTTCCGGCTGAGTTATATTCCTTATGTATACATACCTCATCTTCTTTATACATTTATCAACAGCCACTTAGGGTTGCATCTGTATCTTGGTCCTTGTAAATAATGCTGCCAGAAACACAAGGATGTGTATATCTTTCCGGATGGGTGTTTCTTTGTTTTCTTCATGTATATACCCAGAAGTGGATTTGCTGGGTCATACAGTATTTCTATGTTTCATTTTTTGAGGACCTTCCATAGTGGCTACACCAATGCACATCACCAGCAAGACTGCACGAGGGTTCCATTTTCTCCACATCCTCGCCAACACTTGTTATTTTTTGTCTTTTTGGTAATAGCCACTCTGACAGGTAGGAAGTCATATCTCATTGTGGTTTTGATACCTGAGGATCAGTGATGTTGAACAGCTTTTCGGAAGCCTGTTGGCCACCTGTGTTTTCTTTGGGAAAGAGTCGATTCAAGTCTTCTACCCGTGTTTAAATCAGGTTATTTGTGGTTTTGGCATGAAGTTGTATAAGTTCGTTACATATTCTCAGTATTAACTCTCACTGGATGTACCTTTTGCATATGTTTTTTTCCCATTCACTGGGTTGCCTTTTCCTTATGTTGTAGGTTTCCTTTGTTTTGCAAAAGCTGTTCACTTTGCTATGAAGGCACTTGTTTATTTTAGCTTCTGTGGCCCTTGCCTGAGGGGACTGGTCCAAAAAGTATATCGCTAAGACCAATGTCAGAGAGCTTCCTGACTATGTTTTCTTCTAGGAGTGTTATGGTTTCAGTCTTAACAGTCAAGTTTGTAATTGATTTTGAGTTTATTTTTGTGTATGCTGGAAGACAGTAGTCCAGTTTCATTCTTACGCATGTCC
>NW_025412991.1:0-2648 GCF_002201575.2 Neomonachus schauinslandi
GTCCTTTCTGGCCTGCCAGGTCTCTGTGGATAGGTCTGTTGCCAATCTAATGTTTCTACCCTTGTAGGTTACATATCTCTTCTCCCGAGCTGCTTTCAGGATTTTCTCTTTGTCTATGAGACTCGTAAGTTTTACTATTAGATGTCGGGGTGTTGACCTATTTTTATTGATTTTGAGAGGGGTTCTCTGTGCTTCCTGGATTTTCATGCCTGTTTCCTTCCCCAAATTAGGGAAGTTCTCTGCTATAATTTGCTCCATTATACCTTCTGCCCCTCTCTCTCTTTCTTCTTCTTCTGGGATCCCAATTATTCTAATGTTGTTTCGTCTTATGGTATCGCTTATCTCTCGAATTCTGCCCTCGTGATCCAGTAGTTGTTTATCTCTCTTTTTCTCAGCTTCTTTATTTTCCATCACTTCATCTTCTATATTACTGATTCTCTCTTCTGCCTCATTTATTCTAGCAGTTAGCGCCCCCATTTTTGATTGCACCTCATTAATAGCCTTTTTGATTTCTACTTGGTTGGATTTTAGATCTTTTACTTCTCCAGAAAGGGTTTCTCTAATAACTTCCATATTTTTTTCAAGCCCAGCTAGTATCTTTAAAGTGATGATTCTGAACTCTAGATCTGACATCGTACTAATGTCTGTATTGAGTAGGTCCCTGGCAGTCAGTACTACCTCTTGTTCTTTTTGTTGAGGTGATTTTTTCCATCTTGTCATTTTGTGCAGAGGAGAATAGATTAATGAGACAACAAAATGCTAGCAGTGTAACAACGTCCCCAGAAAATATACTCTAAACAAATCAGAAAAAACCTGATGCAGTGGGAAAAGAAAGGGAAAGAGAGACAAAAGAAAAAGAAAAAAAAAGAAAAAGATAAAGATAAAAACAAAAAGAAACAAAACAAAACAACAAACAACAAAAAAACCAGAATGTGATCAAATATGATCAGGCTGGTATATAGATCAGTGCCACACACTAGATTTGGGGTGTATTTTGGTCTTTTAGAAGAAAGTGCCTCCCAAAATTTTAAAGAAAGAAAAACTTATATATGTACAAAAATAAGGGTTGATATGATGAAGGGATGGAATATGACTGTAAAGATGGAAATTATAAAAAATTTTATAAAAGGAATTGATAAGAAGTTGTTTGAAAAAAGAAAGAAGAGGATTTAAAAAAAGAAAAAAAAAAGGGAGAGGATGTGATCAGGCAGGGGAATAGAAAACACCATATACTAGAGATTTAGGGTATATATATATATTTTTTTAAAGATTTTGTCTATTTATTTGACAGAGAGAGACACAGTGAGAGCAGGAACACAAGCAGGGAGAGTGGGAGAGGGAAGCAGGCTTCCCGTGGAGCAGGGAGCCCGATGCGGGGCTCGATCCCAGGACCCCGGGATCATGACCTGAGCCGAAGGCAGACGTTTAACGACTGAGCCACCCAGGCGCCCTGATTTAGGGTATATTTTGATCTGTTAGAAGAAACTATCTCAAAATTTTAAAGAGAGAACAACTTATATATATAAGCCAAAAATACGGGTAACTACTATGAAGGGATAGAATATGACTCTAAAAATGAAAAATAAAAATTTTTAAAAAAAAAAAAGGGATTGATAAGATGTTGGTTGAAAAAGGGAAAAAGAAAAATTCAAAAAGAAAAAAAAAAGAAAAAAGACAGTTAAAAAAAATTAACTTTTAAAGACTACAGAATCCTGGTAAAAAAGCCCTGAATTCTATGTGCAGTAGTCCCCTAGAGCTGGAGTTCTGCCGTTCTCATTGATGGGTAAACTTGGTCTTGGCTGGCTGTTCTTGCTGATCTTCTGGGGAGGGGCCTGTTGCCGTGGTTTCCAAATGTCTTTGCCGGAGGCAGAACTGCCCCGCCCTTGCCCCCTCCCGGCTAAGTAATCTGCTCGGGTTTGCTCTCCGGGGCTTTTGTTCCCTGTGAGCTTCCCGTACAGCTTTGGAGGCGGAGAGTGAAAATGGCAGCCTCCCAATCTCCGCCGCGGAGGAGCCGAGAACTCGGGGCCCCGCTTCTCAGTGAGCCCCCAGAGAAAAGCCGTCAGTCACTCCCGTCTCCCCGGTCTCCAGCCGCACTCCGTGCTCACCCGGCCTGTGACCGCGCGTTTCTATCTCTGGCACCCGACCCGGGCTGGAGTCTCCAAACCCAGCAGATCCCTGCGGCGCACTCTCGCGCGGCTCCTCCCAAGGGAGGAAGGTGAGTCTCCCCGGATCTGCCGCTTGTTGGGTCCCTGCTGGAGGAGCAGTGGCCCGACTGTGCTGCGGATCACGGTTTATGGCAACCCCGAGCTGAGAGCCCGCGCCTGGGCTCCGCCTCTGCAGCCGGCTTCCCTGCTCCGATACCTGGGAGCTCTGCCACACTCAGGCACCCCCGGTCTTTCTGTGACCCCGAGGGTCCTGAGACCACACTGTCCCGGAGGGTTCCATCCCCCGCGTAGCCACCAGAGTGACGTCCCTCAGCGGAGCAGACTTTTAAAAGTTCCGATTTTGTGCTCCGTGGTTCTATCACTTGCCAGAAGCGGCCGCCGGAGGCCCCTCCCCCGCCGTCTATCCTCCCGAATATCGCCTCGGATTCACTTCTCCGCACGTCCTACCTTCCAGAAAGTGGTCGCTTTTCTGATGAGAGAGTT
>NW_025412992.1:0-2647 GCF_002201575.2 Neomonachus schauinslandi
GATGGACATTAAGGAGAGCATGTGATATAATGATCACTGGGTATTATTTAAGATTGATGAATCACTGAACTCTACCTCTGAAACTGTAATAATATACTATATGTTAATTAATTGAACTTAAATTAAAAACAACAACAACAAAAATAGAATGTAGCACCTATCAAAAATGTGCAGCCAGAATACTTTATCCAGCAAGGCTGTCATTCAAAATAGAAGGAGTGATAAAAAGCTCCCAGGACAAACAGAAACTAAAAGAATTTGTGATCACCAAACCAGTCCTGCAAGAAATATTACGGGGATCCTTTAAGCAAAGAGACAGCCCAAAAGTAACACAGACCATAAAGGAACAGAGACAATCCACAGAAACAGTGACTTTACAGGTAATACAGTGGAACTAAATTCATATCTTTCAATAGTTACTCTTAATGTAAATGGGCTAAATGCCCCAATCAAAAGACACAGGGTATCAGATTGGATAAAAAAGCTAAACCCATCAATATGCTATCTGCAAGAGACTCAGTTTAGGCCCAAAGACACCTCCAGATGTAATTATTCACCACAACCAAGTGGGATTTATTCCTGGGCTGCAAGCTTGGTCAACATCTGCAAATGAATCAATGTGATACACTGCATTAATAAAAGAAAGACAAAAACTATATGATCCTCTCAATAGATTCAGAAAAAGCATTTGACAAAGTATAGCATCCTTTCTTGATTAAAACTCTTCAGAGTGTAGGGATAGAGGGCACATACCTAAATATCATAAAAACCATATACAAATGCCCACAGCAAATATCATTCTCAATGGGGAAAAACTGAGAGCTTTTCCCCTAAGGTCAGGAACATGGCAGGGATGTCCACTATCACCACTGCTATTCAACATAGTACTAGAAGTCCTAGCCTCAGCAATCAGACAACAAAAAGAAATAAAAGGCATCTGAATCGGCAAAGAAGTCAAACTCTCACTCTTTGCACATGACATGATACCCTATGTGGAAAACCCAAAAGACTCCACTTCAAAATTGCTAGAACTCATACAAGAATTCAGCAAAGTGGCAGGATATAAAATCTATGCACAGAAATCAGTTGCATTTCTAAACACTAATAATGAGGCAGAAGAAAGAGAAATTAAGGAACCAATCCCATTTACAATTGCGCCCAAAACCGTGATAAACAGGAATAAACCTAACCAAAGAGGCAAAGGATCTGTACTCAGAAAACTATAAAATACTCATGAAATAACTTGAGGAAGACACAAAGAAATGGGAAAATGTTCCATGCTCAGGGATTGGAAGACCAAATATTGTTAAAATGTCTATGCTACCTAGAACAATCTGTACATTCAAAGCAATCCCTATCAAAATACTATCAATTTTTTTCACAGAACTAAAACAAACAATTCTAAAATTTGTATGGAACTAGAAAATACCCTGAATAGCCAAAGGAATGTTGGTAAAGAAAATCAAAGCTGTGGCATCACAATTCTGGACTTCAAGCTCTATTACAAAGCTGTAATCATCAAGACAGTATGGTACTGGCACAAAAACAGACACAAAGATCAAGGGAACAGAATAGAGAGCCCAGAAATAGACTCTCAGCTCTATGGTCAACTAATCTACAACAGAGCAGGAAAGAATATCCAATGGAAAAAAAGACAGTCTCTTCAACAAATGGTGTTGGGAAAATTGGACAGCCATGTGCGGAAGAATAAAACTGGACCATTTCCTTACACCACACACAAAAATACACTCAAAATGGGTGAAATACCTAAATGTGAGGCAGGAATCCATCAAAATCCTAGAGGAGAACACAGACAGCAACCTCTTTGACCTCGGCCACAGCAACTTTTTCCTAGACATGTCTCCAAAGGCAAGGGAAACAAAAGCAAAAATGAACTATTGGAACTTCATCAAGATAAAAAGCTTTTTGCACAGCAAAGGAAACAGTCAACAAAACCAAAAGACAACCGACAGAATGGGAGAAGATATTTGCAAATGTCTTAACAGATGAAGGGCTAGTATCCAAAATCTACAAAGAACATTCCAACTCAACACCTAAAAAAACAAATAATCCTATCAAGAACTAGGCAGAAAACATGAATAGCCATTTCTCCAAAGAAGACATACAAATGACCGACAGACACATGAAAAAAATGTTCAACATCACTAAGCATCAAGGAAATCCAAATCAAAATCACAATGAGATACCACCTCACACAAGTCAGAATGGCTAAAATTAACACCTCAGGAAACAACAGGTGTTGACGAGGATGCAGAGAAAGGGGACCCCTCTGAACTATTGGTGGGAATGCAAGCTGGTGTAGCTACCCCGGAAAATGGTATGGAGGTTCCTCAAAAAGTTGAAAATAGAACTACCTTATGACCTAACAATTGCACTACTGTGTATCCACCACAAAGATACAAATGTAGTGATCTGAAGGGGAACCTGCACCCCAATGTTTATAGCAGCAATGTCCACAACAGCCAAACTATGGAAAGAGCCTAGATGTCCTTCAACAGATGAATGGATAAAGAAGTTGTGGTATTTATATACAATGGAATACTATTCACCGATCAAAAATGAAATCTTGCCATTTGCAATGATGTGGATGGAACTAGAGGGTATTATGCTAAGTGAAATAAGTCAA
>NW_025412993.1:0-2647 GCF_002201575.2 Neomonachus schauinslandi
GATGGACATTAAGGAGAGCATGTGATATAATGATCACTGGGTATTATTTAAGATTGATGAATCACTGAACTCTACCTCTGAAACTGTAATAATATACTATATGTTAATTAATTGAACTTAAATTAAAAACAACAACAACAAAAATAGAATGTAGCACCTATCAAAAATGTGCAGCCAGAATACTTTATCCAGCAAGGCTGTCATTCAAAATAGAAGGAGTGATAAAAAGCTCCCAGGACAAACAGAAACTAAAAGAATTTGTGATCACCAAACCAGTCCTGCAAGAAATATTACGGGGATCCTTTAAGCAAAGAGACAGCCCAAAAGTAACACAGACCATAAAGGAACAGAGACAATCCACAGAAACAGTGACTTTACAGGTAATACAGTGGAACTAAATTCATATCTTTCAATAGTTACTCTTAATGTAAATGGGCTAAATGCCCCAATCAAAAGACACAGGGTATCAGATTGGATAAAAAAGCTAAACCCATCAATATGCTATCTGCAAGAGACTCAGTTTAGGCCCAAAGACACCTCCAGATGTAATTATTCACCACAACCAAGTGGGATTTATTCCTGGGCTGCAAGCTTGGTCAACATCTGCAAATGAATCAATGTGATACACTGCATTAATAAAAGAAAGACAAAAACTATATGATCCTCTCAATAGATTCAGAAAAAGCATTTGACAAAGTATAGCATCCTTTCTTGATTAAAACTCTTCAGAGTGTAGGGATAGAGGGCACATACCTAAATATCATAAAAACCATATACAAATGCCCACAGCAAATATCATTCTCAATGGGGAAAAACTGAGAGCTTTTCCCCTAAGGTCAGGAACATGGCAGGGATGTCCACTATCACCACTGCTATTCAACATAGTACTAGAAGTCCTAGCCTCAGCAATCAGACAACAAAAAGAAATAAAAGGCATCTGAATCGGCAAAGAAGTCAAACTCTCACTCTTTGCACATGACATGATACCCTATGTGGAAAACCCAAAAGACTCCACTTCAAAATTGCTAGAACTCATACAAGAATTCAGCAAAGTGGCAGGATATAAAATCTATGCACAGAAATCAGTTGCATTTCTAAACACTAATAATGAGGCAGAAGAAAGAGAAATTAAGGAACCAATCCCATTTACAATTGCGCCCAAAACCGTGATAAACAGGAATAAACCTAACCAAAGAGGCAAAGGATCTGTACTCAGAAAACTATAAAATACTCATGAAATAACTTGAGGAAGACACAAAGAAATGGGAAAATGTTCCATGCTCAGGGATTGGAAGACCAAATATTGTTAAAATGTCTATGCTACCTAGAACAATCTGTACATTCAAAGCAATCCCTATCAAAATACTATCAATTTTTTTCACAGAACTAAAACAAACAATTCTAAAATTTGTATGGAACTAGAAAATACCCTGAATAGCCAAAGGAATGTTGGTAAAGAAAATCAAAGCTGTGGCATCACAATTCTGGACTTCAAGCTCTATTACAAAGCTGTAATCATCAAGACAGTATGGTACTGGCACAAAAACAGACACAAAGATCAAGGGAACAGAATAGAGAGCCCAGAAATAGACTCTCAGCTCTATGGTCAACTAATCTACAACAGAGCAGGAAAGAATATCCAATGGAAAAAAAGACAGTCTCTTCAACAAATGGTGTTGGGAAAATTGGACAGCCATGTGCGGAAGAATAAAACTGGACCATTTCCTTACACCACACACAAAAATACACTCAAAATGGGTGAAATACCTAAATGTGAGGCAGGAATCCATCAAAATCCTAGAGGAGAACACAGACAGCAACCTCTTTGACCTCGGCCACAGCAACTTTTTCCTAGACATGTCTCCAAAGGCAAGGGAAACAAAAGCAAAAATGAACTATTGGAACTTCATCAAGATAAAAAGCTTTTTGCACAGCAAAGGAAACAGTCAACAAAACCAAAAGACAACCGACAGAATGGGAGAAGATATTTGCAAATGTCTTAACAGATGAAGGGCTAGTATCCAAAATCTACAAAGAACATTCCAACTCAACACCTAAAAAAACAAATAATCCTATCAAGAACTAGGCAGAAAACATGAATAGCCATTTCTCCAAAGAAGACATACAAATGACCGACAGACACATGAAAAAAATGTTCAACATCACTAAGCATCAAGGAAATCCAAATCAAAATCACAATGAGATACCACCTCACACAAGTCAGAATGGCTAAAATTAACACCTCAGGAAACAACAGGTGTTGACGAGGATGCAGAGAAAGGGGACCCCTCTGAACTATTGGTGGGAATGCAAGCTGGTGTAGCTACCCCGGAAAATGGTATGGAGGTTCCTCAAAAAGTTGAAAATAGAACTACCTTATGACCTAACAATTGCACTACTGTGTATCCACCACAAAGATACAAATGTAGTGATCTGAAGGGGAACCTGCACCCCAATGTTTATAGCAGCAATGTCCACAACAGCCAAACTATGGAAAGAGCCTAGATGTCCTTCAACAGATGAATGGATAAAGAAGTTGTGGTATTTATATACAATGGAATACTATTCACCGATCAAAAATGAAATCTTGCCATTTGCAATGATGTGGATGGAACTAGAGGGTATTATGCTAAGTGAAATAAGTCAA
>NW_025412994.1:0-2646 GCF_002201575.2 Neomonachus schauinslandi
ATGAAAGAGGAGAGATCACAACCAACACCAAAGAAATACAAACAATTCTAAGAACATATTATGAGCAACTCTATGCCAGCAAATTAAATAACCTGGAAGAAATGGATGCATTCCTAGAGATGTATCAACTACCAAAACTGAACCAGGATGAAATAGAAAAGTGAACGGACCTATAACCACTAAGGAAATTGAAGCAGTCATATAAAATCTCCCAACAAACAAAAGCCCAGGGCCAGATGGCTTCCCAGGGGAATTCTACCAAACATTTCAAGAAGAATTAATACCTATTCTTCTGAAACTGTTCCAAAAAATAGAAATGGAAGGAAAACTTCCAAACTCATTTTATGAGGCCAGCATTACCTTGATCCCCAAACCAGACAAAGACCCCATCAAAAAGGAGAATTACAGACCAATATCCCTGATGAACATGGATGCAAAAATTCTCACCAAAATACTAGCCAATAGGATCCAACAGTACATTAAAAGGATTATTCACCTTGACCAAGTGGGATTTATCCCTGGGCTGCAAGGTTGGTTCAACATCCGCAAATCAATCAATGTGATACAATACATTAACAAAAGAAAGAACAAGAATCATATGATCCTCTCAAAAGATGCAGAAAAAGCATTTGACAAAGTACAGCATCCTTTCTTGATCAAAACTCTTCAGAGTATAGGGATAGAGGGTACGTACCTCAATATCATAAAAACAATCTATGAAAAACCTACAGCGAATATCATTCTCAATGGGGAAAAACTGAGAGCTTTCCCCCTAAGGTCAGGAACGCGGCAGGGATGTCCACTATCACCACTGCTATTCAACATAGTATTGGAAGTCCTAGCCACAGCAATCAGACAACAAAAAGAAATCAAAGGCATCCAAATTGGCAAGGAAGAAGTCAAACTTTCCCTCCTTGCAGATGATATGATACTTTATGTGGAAAACCCAAAAGACTCCACCCCAAAACTGCTAGAACTCATACAGGAATTCAGTAAAGTGGCAGGATATAAAATCAATGCACAGAAGTCAGTGGCATTCCTATACACCAACAACAAGACAGAAGAAAGAGAAATTAAGGAGTCGATCCCATTTACAATTGCACCCAAAACCATAAGATACCTAGGAATAAATCTAACCAAAGAGACAAAGGATCTGTACTCAGAAAACTATAAAATACTCATGAAAGAAATTGAGGAAGACACAAAGAAATGGAAAAACGTTCCATGCTCATGGATTGGAAGAACAAATATTGTGAAGATGTCAATGCTACCTAGAGCAATCTACACATTCAATGCAATCCCCATCAAAATACCATCCACTTTTTTCAAAGAAATGGAACAAATAATCCTAAAATTTGTATGGAACCAGAAAAGACCCCTCATAGCCAGAGGAATGTTGAAAAAGAAAAGCAAAGCCGGCGGCATCACAATTCCGGACTTCCAGCTCTATTACAAAGCTGTCATCATCAAGACAGCATGGTACTGGCACAAAAACAGACACATAGATCAATGGAACAGAATAGAGAGCCCAGAAACGGACCCTCAACTCTATGGTCAACTCATCTTTGACAAAGCAGGAAAGAATGTCCAATGGAACAAAGACAGTCTCTTCAACAAATGGTGTTGGGAAAATTGGATAGCCACATGCAGAAGAATGAAACTGGACCATTTCCTTACACCACACACAAAATAGACTCCAAATGGTTGAAAGACCTCAATGTGAGACAGGAGTCCATCCAAATCCTAAAGGAGAACGCAGGCAGCAACCTCTTTGACCTCAGCCGAAGCAACTTCTTCCTAGAAACATCGCCAAAGGCAAGGGAGGCAAGGGCAAAAATCAACTATTGGGACTTCATCAAGATAAAAAGCTTTTGCACAGCAAAGGAAACAGTCAACAAAACCAAAAGACAACCGACAGAATGGGAGAAGATATTTGCAAATGACATATCAGATAAAGGGCTAGTATCCAAAATCTATAAAGAACTCATCAAACTCAACACCCAAAGAACAAAGAATCCAATCAAGACATGGGCAGAAGACATGAACAGACATTTTTCCAAAGAAGACATCCAAATGGCCAACAGACACATGAAAAAGTGCTCAATATCGCTCGGCATCAGGGAAATCCAAATCAAAACCTCAATGAGATACCACCTCACACCAGTCAGAATGGCTAAAATTATCAAGTCAGGAAACGACAGATGTTGGCGGGGATGCGGAGAAAGGGGAACCCTCCTACACTGTTGGTAGGAATGCAAGCTGGTGCAGCCACTCTGGAAAACAGTATGGAGGTTCTTCAAAAAGTTGAAAATAGAGCTACCCTATGATCCAGCAATTGCACTATTGGGTATTTACCCCAAAGATACAAAAGTAGGGATCCGAAGGGGTACGTGCACCCCGATGTTTATAGCAGCAATGTCCACAATAGCCAAACTGTGGAAAGAGCCGAGATGTCCATCGACAGTTGAATGGATAAAGAACAAGCGGTATATATATACAATGGAATATTATGCAGCCATCAAAAGGAATGAGATCTTGCCATTTGCAACGACGTGGATGGAATTGGAGGGTATTATGTTGAGTGAAATAAGTCAAACAGAGAAAGACATGTATCATATGATCTCACTGATATGAGGAATTCTTAAT
>NW_025412995.1:0-2646 GCF_002201575.2 Neomonachus schauinslandi
TAAGGGCAGTTAGGGGGAAGAGATTCCTTACGTACAGAGGGAGGAACATCAGAATAACGTCAGACCTATCCACAGAGACCTGGCAAGCCAGAAAGGCCTGGCAAGACATATTCAGGGTACTAAATGAGAAGAACATGCAGCCAAGAATACTTTATCTGGCAAGGCTTTCATTTTGAATGGATGGAGAGATGCAGAGCTTCCACGACCGGCAGAAGTAGAAAGAATATGTGACCACTAAGCCGGCCCTGCAAGAAATATTAAGGGGGGGTTCTATAAAAGGAGAAAGACCCCAAGAGTGATCTACAACAGAAATTTACAGGGACAATCTATAAAAACAACATCTTCACAGGCAACATGATGACAATTAATTCATCTTTCAATAATCACTCTCAACGTGAATGGCCTAAACACTCCCATAAAACGGCACAGGGTTGCAGATTGGATAAAAAGACAGGACCCATCCATATGCTGTCTATAAGAGACTCATTTTGAACCTAAAGAGACATCCAGACTGAAAGTGAAGGAATGGAGATCCATCTTCCATGCCAGTGGACCTCAAAAGAAAGCTGGGGTAGCAATTCTTATATCAGACAAATTAGATTTTAAACTAAAGTCTGTAATAAGAGACACAGAAGGACACTATATCATTCTTAAAGGGTCTATCCAACAAGAAGATATAACAATTGTAAATATCTATGCCCCCAGCATGGGAGCAGCCATCTACATAAGCCAACTGTTCACCAAAATAAAGAGTCATATTGATAACAATACGTTAATTGTAGGAGACCTCAATACTCCACTCTCAGCAATGGACAGATCATCTAAGCAGAAAATCAACAAGGAAACAAGAGCTTTGAATGATACATTGGACCAGATGGACATCATAGATATTTACAGAACATTCCACCCTAAAACAACAGAATACTCATTCTTCTCGAGCACACATGGAACTTTCTCTAGAATAGACCATATACTGGGTCACAAATCAGGTCTCAACCAATACCAAAAGATTGAGATTATTCCCTGCATATTCTCAGACCACAATGCTCTAAAACTGGAACTCAATCACAAGAAAAAATTTGGCAGAAATTTAAACACTTGGAAGCTAAAGACCACTCTGCTCAAGAATATTTGGGTCAACCAAGAAATCAAAGAAGAACTTAAACAATTCATGGAAATCAATGAGAACGAAAACACATTGGTCCAAAACCTATGGGATACTGCAAAGGCGGTCCTAAGGGGGAAATACATAGCCATCCAAGCCTCACCCAAAAAAATAGAAAAATTCCGAGTTCACCAACTAACTCTACACCTTAAAGAACTAGAGAAAAAGCAACAAACCACGCCCAAGCCACACATTAGAAGAGAAATAATTAGAATTAGAGCAAAAATCAATGAATTAGAAACCAGAAACACAGTAGATCAGATCAATGAAACTAGAAGTTGGTTCTTTGAAAGAATTAATAAGATTGATAAACCACTGGCCAGACTTATCCAAAAGAGGAGAGAAAGGACCCAAATTAATAAAATTATGAATGAAAGGGGAGAGATCATGACTAACACCAAGGAGATAGAAACAATTATTAGAAATTATTATCAACAACTATATGCCAAAAAACTGAGCAACCTGGATGAAATGGAGGCCTTCCTGGAAACCTATAAGCTGCCAAGACTGAAACAGGAAGAAATTGACAACATGAATAGGCCAATAAACAGTAATGACATTGAAGCAGTGATCAAAAACCTCCCAAAAAAACAAGAGTCCAGGGCCTGATGGATTCCTTGGGGAATTCTACCAAACATTCAAAGAAGAAATAATACCTATTCTACTGAAGCTGTTTCAAAAAATAGAAACAGAAAGAAAACTTCCAAACTCATTCTATGAGGCCAGCATTACCTTAATCCCCAAACCAGGCAAAGACCCCATCAAAAAGGAGAATTTCAGACCGATATCCCTGATGAATACGGATTCCAAAATCCTCAACAAAATCCTAGCTAATAGGATCCAACAATACATTAAAAGGATCATCCACCACGACCAAGTGGGATTTATCCCCGGGATGCGAGGGTGGTTCAACATTCACAGATCAATCAATGTGATAGAACACATTAATAAGAGGAGGGAGAAGAACCATATGGTCCTCTCAATTGATGCAGAAAAAGCATTTGACAAAATACAACATCCTTTCCTGATTAAAACTCTCCAGAGTCTAGGGATAGAGGGAACATTCCTCAAGTTCATAAAATCCATCTATGAAAAACCCACAGCGAATATCATCCTTAATGGGGAAAAGCTGAGAGCCTTTCCCTTAAGATCAGGAACACGTCAAGTGTGCCCACTCTCACCACTGTTGTTCAACATAGTACTAGAAGTCCTAGCAACAGCAATCAGACAACAAAAAGAAATAAAAGGTATTCAAATTGGCAAAGAAGAAGTCAAACTCTCTCTTTTCGCAGACGACATGATACTTTATGTGGAAAACCCAAAAGACTCCACCCCCAAATTACTAGAACTCATCCAGCAATTCAGTAATGTGGCAGGATACAAAATCAATGCACAGAAATCAGTTGCTTTCTTATACACTAACAGAGCAACTGTAGAAAGAGAAATTAGAGAAACGATTCCATTTACAATAGCACCAAAAA
>NW_025412996.1:0-2646 GCF_002201575.2 Neomonachus schauinslandi
TCTATCCAACAAGAAGATCTAACAATTGTAAATATCTATGCCCCTAACATGGGAGCAGCCAATTATATAAGCCAATTAATAACAAAAGCAAAGAAACACATCGACAACAATACAATAATAGTGGGGGACTTTAACAGCCCCCTCACTGAAATGGACAGATCATCTAAGCAAAAGATCAACAAGGAAATAAAGACTTTAAATGACACACTGGACCAAATGGACTTTACAGACATATTCAGAACATTCCACCCCAAAGCAACGGAATACACATTCTTCTCTAGTGCCCATGGAACATTCTCCAGAATAGATCACATCCTAGGTCATAAATCAGGTCTCAACCGGTACCAAAAGATTGGAATCATTCCCTGCCTATTTTCAGACCACAATGCTTTGAAACTAGAGCTCAATCACAAGACAAAAGTCAGAAAGAACTCAAATACATGGAGGCTAAAGAGCATCCTACTAAAGAACGAATGGGTCAACCAGGAAATTAAAGAAGAATTAAAAAAATACATGGAAACCAATGAAAATGAAAACACAACTATTCAAAATCTTTGGGATGCAGCAAAGGCAGTCCTAAGAGGAAAGTATATAGCAATACAAGCCTTTCTCAAGAAGCAAGAAAGGTCTCAAGTATACAACCTAACCCTACACCTAAAGGAGCTGGAGAAAGAACAGCAAATAAAGCCTAAACCCAGCAGGAGAAGAGAAATAATCAAGATCAGAGCAGAAATCAATGAAATAGAAACTAAAAGAACAGTAGAACACATCAACGAAACTAGGAGCTGGTTCTTTGAAAGAATTAACAAGATTGATAAACCCCTGGCCAGACTTATCAAAAAGAGAAGAGAAATGACCCACATCAACAAAATCATGAATGAAAGAGGAGAGATCACAACCAACACCAAAGAAATACAAACAATTATAAGAACATATTATGAGCAACTCTATGCCAGCAAATTAGATAACCTGGAAGAAATGGAGCAAATAAAGCCTAAACCCAGCAGGAGAAGAGAAATAATAAAGATCAGAGCAGAAATCAATGAAATAGAAACTAAAAGAACAGTAGAACAGATCAACGAAACTAGGAGCTGGTTCTTTGAAAGAATTAACAAGATTGATAAACCCCTGGCCAGACTTATCAAAAAGAGAAGAGAAATGACCCAAATCAACAAAATCATGAATGAAAGAGGAGAGATCACAACCAACACCAAAGAAATACAAACAATTATAAGAACATATTATGAGCAACTCTATGCCAGCAAATTAAATAACCTGGAAGAAATGGATGCATTCCTAGAGATGTACCAACTACCAAAACTGAACCAGGATGAAATAGAAAACCTGAACAGACCTATAACCACTAAGGAAATTGAAGCAGTCATCAAAAATCTCCCAACAAACAAAAGCCCAGGGCCAGATGGCTTCCCAGGGGAATTCTACCAAACATTTCAAGAAGAATTAATACCTATTCTTCTGAAACTGTTCCAAAAAATAGAAATGGAAGGAAAACTTCCCAACTCATTTTATGAGGCCAGCATTACCTTGATCCCAAAACCAGACAAAGACCCCATCAAAAAGGAGAATTACAGACCAATATCCCTGATGAACATGGATGCAAAAATTCTCACCAAAATACTAGCCAATAGGATCCAACAGTACATTAAAAGGATTATTCACCATGACCAAGTGGGATTTATCCCTGGGCTGCAAGGTTGGTTCAACATCCGCAAATCAATCAATGTGATACAATACATTAACAAAAGAAAGAACAAGAATCATATGATCCTCTCAATAGATGCAGAAAAAGCATTTGACAAAGTACAGCATCCTTTCTTGATCAAAACTCTTCAGAGTATAGGCATAGAGGGTACATACCTCAATATCATAAAAGCCATCTATGAAAAACCTACAGCGAATATCATTCTCAATGGGGAAAAACTGAGAGCTTTCCCCCTAAGGTCAGGAACGCGGCAGGGATGTCCACTATCACCACTGCTATTCAACATAGTATTGGAAGTCCTAGCCACAGCAATCAGACAACAAAAAGAAATCAAAGGCATCCAAATTGGCAAGGAAGAAGTCAAACTCTCACTCTTTGCAGATGATATGATACTTTATGTGGAAAACCCAAAAGACTCCACCCCAAAACTGCTAGAACTCATACAGGAATTCAGTCAAGTGGCAGGATATAAAATCAATGCACAGAAGTCAGTGGCATTCCTATACACCAACAACAAGACAGAAGAAAGAGAAATTAAGGAGTCGATCCCATTTACAATTGCACCCAAAACCATAAGATACCTAGGAATAAATCTAACCAAAGAGACAAAGGATCTGTACTCAGAAAACTATAAAATACTCATGAAAGAAATTGAGGAAGACACAAAGAAATGGAAAAACATTCCATGCTCATGGATTGGAAGAACAAATATTGTGAAGATGTCAATGCTACCTAGAGCAATCTACACATTCAATGCAATCCCCATCAAAATACCATCCACTTTTTTCAAAGAAATGGAACAAATAATCCTAAAATTTGTATGGAACCAGAAAAGACCTCGCATAGCCAGAGGAATGTTGAAAAAGAAAAGCAAAGCTGGCGGCATCACAATTCCGGACTTCCAGCTCTATTACAAAGCTGTC
>NW_025412997.1:0-2644 GCF_002201575.2 Neomonachus schauinslandi
ACAGGGTGTAGTCAAGGAATTCCCTACCTTCCATTTCGACCTCCAGATAGATTTATGTGGTGGGTTTGTGTCACAGGCCATCGCTTCCATTTTCCTGTTCCTTAGGGGTCAAGTTCAGGCTTTTGCCACAAGGTGGCGCAAGAGACCCAACATCGTCAAACTCCACTCTCAAGAATTGTCTGCAAAGTGTAAAATACATACATAGAAAAATATGTAAATACATAAGTAAATACATAAAACACAATGGATGAACCTTGAGAATAGTAAGCTAATTGAAAGGAGTCAAAAATGCAATAGACTGCAAATATGTCTATATTTGTCTACAAAACTGACTCCAATTATATGTAGTAGCAGAGAAAGCCCACCAATAGGGTTTAGTCAAGGAATTCCCCACTTTCCATTTTAACATGAGAAAGTCCTGTCTGGTGGGTTTGTGGCACAGACCATCCCTCCCATTTTCCCGTTCCTTAGTGTTCAAGCAGCAGTTCAGGCTTTTGCCACAGGGTGGCGCCAAAAACTATGATCATCAATCTTCTCTCTCAAGTATTTTTTGCAAGTGTATAATATATAATTGGATAAGTAATAAATAAATAAGTAAATTAAATGAATGAACCTGGAAAGTATTCAGCTAATGGAAAGGAGTCAAATGTGCAAAAGACAAGATATTGTATGATTCCACTTATATGTAGTGTCCAGAGAGAGCGCACCAAAATGCTTTAGTCAAGGAATTCCCCACTTTCCATTTTAACATGAGATAGTTCTGTCTGGTGGGTTTGTATCACAGACCATCCCTCCCATTTTCCTGTTCCTTAGTGTTCAAGCAGCTGTTCAGGCTTTTGCCACAAGGTGGCGCGAGAGACCCAACATCATCAAACTCCACTAGAGTATTTTTTGCAGGCTATATAATACATAAGTAAATAAGTACAAAATAAATAAATAAATACATAGATACATAGATAAATAATAAATAATATCAATGTACTTTGAAAATATACACTTAAGCGAAAGGAGACGGAAATGCAAAAGACCACAAATTGTAAGAGCACATATTGTGTGAGTCCTCTTATATGTAGTGTCTAGAGGTAGCCCACCAATATGGTTTAGTCGAGAAATTCCCCACTTTCCTTTTTGACCTCCACAAAGTTCTCTGTGGTGGGGTTGTGTCACAGACCATCCCTCCCATTTTCCCGTTCCTTAGTATTCAAGCAGCGGTTCAGGCTTTTGCCACAAGGTGGCGCCAAAGAACCACGATCATCAATCTCCACTCAAGTATTTTTTGCAAGGTTTATAATATATAAATGGATAAGTAATAAATAAATAAATTAATTAATTAATTAAATGGATGAATGTGGAAAGAATTCAGCTAATGGAAAGGAGTCAAATGTGCAAAAGACAAGATATTGTATGATTCCACTTATATGTAGTATCCAGAGAGTGCACCAACATGCTTCAGTCAAGGAATTCCCCACCTTCCATTTTAACATGAGATAGTTCTGTCTGGTGGGTTTGTGTCACAGACCATCCCTCCCATTTTCCTGTTCCTTATGTTCAAGCAGCTGTTCAGGCTTTTGCCACAAGGTGGCGCAAGAGACCCAACATCATCAAACTCCACTAGAGTATTTTTGGCAAGCTGTATAATATATAAGTAAATAAGTACAAAATAAATAAATAAATAGATAGATAATAAATAATATTGATGTACCTTGAAAATATTGAGCTAAGTGAAAGGAGACAAAAATGCAAAACACTACATATTGTATGAGTCCTCTTATATGAGGTGTCTCGAGGTAGCCCACCAATATGGTTTAGTTGAGGAATTCCCCACTTTCCTTTTTGACCTTAACAAAGTTCTCTGTGGTGGGGTTGTGTCACAGACCATCCCTCCCTCCCATTTTCCTGTTCCTTAGTTTTCAAGCAGCAGTTCAGGCTTTTGCCACAAGGTGGCGCCAAAGAACCACGATCATTAATCTCCTCTCCCAAGTATTTTATGCAAGGTGTATAATATATAAATTGGTAATAAATAAATAAATAAATAAATTAATTAATGAAATGAATGAAGCTGGAAATTATTCAGCTAATGGAAAGGAGTCAAAAATGCAAAAGACAAGATATTGTATGATTCCACTTAAATGTAGTGTCCAGAGAGAGTGCACCAACATGTTTTAGTCAAGGAATTCCCTACTTTCCATTTAACATGACATAGTTCTGTTGGCTGGGTTTGTGTCACAGACCATCCCTCCCATTTTCCTGTTCCTTATGTTCAAGCAGCTGTTCATGCTTTTGCCACAAGGTGGCACAAGAGACCCACATCATCAAACTCCACTAGAGTATTTTTTGCAAGCTGTATAATATATAAATAAATAAATACAAAATAAATAGATAGATAGGTAGATAGAGAGTTAATAAATAATACTGATGTACCTTGAAAATACTGAGCTAAGTGAAAGGAGACAAAAATGCAAAACACCACATATTGTATGATTCCTCTTATATGTAGTGTCTAGAGGTAGCCCACCAATATGGTTTAGTCGAGGAATTCCCCACTTTCCTTTTTGACCTCCACAAAGTTCTGTGTGGTGGGGTTGTGTCACAGACCTTCATTCCTATTTTCCCGTTCCTTAGTGTTCAAGCAGCAGTTCAGGCT
>NW_025412998.1:0-2642 GCF_002201575.2 Neomonachus schauinslandi
CCTCAAATTTCCCACGTCTGGGCACAGATGCCCTACTTTTCTGGTTTCGGTGGTTCTTTGTGCTCCGTGACCTGATCTTCCAAGTGTCTTACAGAGTCACTGCCTGTGTTGGGGTGGGAGGGTCCATGCGGCCACTTCTTCCCTGTTTGGCAATGGGGGCACCACTTGGGAGCCAAGTACGTGGTCACAGTGCGTTGCCAGGAGGCAGGGGGAGGTTTCTGCGTCCCGTGCACGGTCTGCATCCTCCGGGCTCACATTCTCGGAAGGCAGTATGGGGTGCGGTGCTCGGGGCCTGGTGCACAAAGCTTGCAGCCAGCTCCTCTGGACCAGGCAGGGATGCTGAGTGGACAGGCAGAGGTGGCCTCTGGGACCAGCGAGGGAGAGCGTGGGGCTGGGCGCCCACGATGCGTGTGGGCGGGTGTCAGAGGGCGGGGAGTGGGCTGGGCAGGCGGCCTCCGCCTGGGTTGCGTCTGCAGGGGCGCAGGGGGGTCGGCGGCTCTCCGTGTGTGTCACGGTGTCCCGTTAACGAGCGTGGGTTCTGTTCTGCAAACCGTGGGTTGGAGCAGGGATGTGCGCCGGCATGCACGGCGCAGTGAGGGAGGCCGGGCTGCTCCTGGCTGCGTGAGTGCGGTCGGGCGCCTGGGGGACGGGTGGGGCGCAGAGGTGGAGTCCTGGCTCCCCCCGGAGCGCTGGGGTCCTGGCTTTGGTGACTGCTTGCACAGGGACCCCTAAGTCACCACCAGGCCCTGGCGGAGCAGGAGGCGATGTCCCCGCCCCCCAAAACTGGCCCTTCGCCAGGCAGCCTTCTTCACCTGCGGTCCCTGCCCCAAGAGCAGGCGGCTGTCCCCGCCCTAACCCACTGGCCAAGAGCCAGGCAGTTGTCCTCACCCCGCTCTCTCTGGCCAAACACCATTCGGCTGTCACCGCCCCGCTCTCCCTCACCAATCAGCAGGCAGCAGCTTTCTCTGTCCCGCTCTTCCTTGCCAATCACCAGGCGGCTGTCTCCGCCCCTTTCTATGCTTGCCAATCACCAGGCAGGTGTCCCCGCCCCTCTCATCCTGGCCAGTCAGCAATCAGCTATCCCCGCCCCTCTCACCCTGGCCAATCAGCAGGCAGCTGTCTCCGCCCCATTTATCCTGGCCATCACCAGGCAGCTGTCCCCGCCCCTCTCTTCCTGGCCAATCCGCAGTCAGCTGTCACCACCCCTCTCATCCTGGCTAATCACCAGGCAGCTGTCCCCGCCCCTCTCACCCTGGCCAATTGCACGCAGCTGTCCCCGCCCCGCTCACCCCTGGCCAGTCACCAGGCAGCTGTCCCCGCCCCTCTCATCCTGGACAATCAGCAGGCAATTGTCCCCACCCCTCTAATCCTGGCCAATCACCAGGCAGCTGTCCCCACCCCTCTCACCCTGGCCAATTGCAGGCAGCTGTCTCTGCCCCTCCCACCCTGGCCAGTCACCAGGCAGCTCTCCCCGCCCCTCTAATCCTGGCCAGTCACCAGACAGCTGTTCCCGTCCCTCTCACCCTGGCCAATTGCAGGCAGCTGTCCCCGCCCCTCTCACCCTGGCAAATTGCAGGCAGCTGTCCCTGTCCCTCTCATCCTGGCCAGTCACCAGGCAGCTGTCCCCGCCCCTCTCATCCTGGCCAGTCACCAGGCAGCTGTCCCCGCCCCTCTCATCCTGGCCAGGCACCAGGCAGCTGTCCCAGCCCCTCCCATCCTGGCCAATCACCAGGCGCCTCTCCCCGCCCCTCTCATCCTGGCCAATCAGCCCGCAGCTGTCCCCGCCCCCCTCATCCTGGCCAATCACCACGCAGCTGTCCCCGCCCCTCCCACCCTGGCAAGTCACCAGGCAGCTGTCCCCGCCCCTCTTACCCTGGGTTCCTGCTGGGGTCTCCAGGGCCCTGTAGCTGCAGCCCCCCAGGAACATGCGGGAAGTCATGGTGTGCTGCTTGCAGGTCCTGTACTTGACAGCGACTGGGGCTGGGCCTCTGCTGTTTTTGGGGCGGTGGGTGGGGGCCGGGGGTTAGGGTTCCTCCTTCACTGATGAACTTAAACGTCAGTGCGAGAACTGCAAACACAGGAAGAGAAAAGGCAAGGGGCACAGTGGGCAGGTGTGGAAACCCACCCAGATTCTCCCAAACAAAGGCGCCTCTGAGTGGGGAGGGACCTGCCGGTCTGCTGGCCTGGCCCGCACAGTGTTTACTGGAAACAGGCTCTTTGAGTGGAAACGTCAGCCATCCGAGCTCAAGTCAGGAGCTTGCCTGGTGCCAGAAAGAGGGGAAATGAACTCTCGGGCCTTACGGCACAGTCTACTGTGTGATGCTGAAGCACCAGAGTCAAGGGCGAGGACAGTCACTGACCGGGAAGCTGCTGTGCTGAAATCAAAACCAGGATGAATACCCCGAAAGGGCACGTTAAATAGACACGAGCGACATTTCTCTAAAGAAGACTTCCAGACGACCAGCAGACATGTGAAAATATGCTGAACGTCACTCATCGTCAGGGAAATCCGAATCCAAACCAGGATGAGCGGCCACTGCACACCTATCAGAATGGCTGACATTAACAACACAGGAAGCAACAGGTGCTGGTGAGGAGGCGGAGGAAAGGGATCCTCCTACACTGTTGGTGGGAATGCAAGC
>NW_025412999.1:0-2641 GCF_002201575.2 Neomonachus schauinslandi
GTATCTGGAGGAGGTGAGTTCAGTTCTCACCTTAGGTCAACTGAGTTAGGTCCCCAACTTGGACTCCTATCTTTGTAAACTTGCTCGAGTTATTTCACTTCTCAGTGGCTCCATTTCCTGACTGTAGAATAGAATTTTCTTTTTTTCTTTCAGGATCCAATAGCCTTACTTGTCTAAGTTGCCTGGCACTCTGTAGGTAGTCATTAAATGTTTCTCCTTCCTCTCGTCCGACGGTGCTTCCAAAACCAATGTCCCTTGAGTTGGCAGACAAAATGCACCTCCCACCCTCAATGTCTGAAATTTCTGAGCAGAGTTGGGAAGAACCACCCTGCTCCTGGGCTTCGCACCTCACAGGTCACTCTGGCAACTTGCTTGCCACTTGCTTGTTTTCTCTCCACCTACTCAGCTGAGAGGTGAAAGGGCCTGGCTCAAGCCTCCTCCATAAATCCTCCTCCTTGGGGGGAAGTTAACCTCAGAATCCATCAAGTTTCATGAATACCTTAGCAGCCAAGGGAAATACTGAGCCACTGGACAGTCTTCCCAGGGGTCTTAGATATCCATTGCTAATGGTTGGAATTTGCAGAAAATTTCAGTGCAGGGCCTAGGAGCGTCTCAGTGGTTGAGTAGTGCAGTTTTAACAAAGCTATAACTGGATTATGAGCATCACATCCTGAGGAACGTTTCTATCAATCATTTAGCAGGAGTCAAACATGAAATGGAAAGAGTGGAAGGTTATAATCGTTGCTGAGTGCCCTGAGTGCAAGCTTCAATCAGGCAATTGATATAGGACCTTTCTGTGAACCTGGTAATAATTCCAAACTGCCCATGCACTTGTTTATCCCTATTTTGCAGATGAGAAAAGTGACATTGTTTGGACTTACCTTATCATGTCGGGGTGTTTCAGCTTGGTGCAGGAAAGGAGGCTATGGATCTTGATGGGCCTGGGTTCAGCTCACAACCCCATCTCCTCCCAGCTGTGTGACATTTAGTACATTCCTGAACCTCAGTGCCCACCTCATTAATGTGTTTGAAGATTGAAATGACATAGGAAACTTAAAACCTTTAGCAGGCTTTCTAGCACACAGTAAGCACTCAAGAAATACTGTCTGTTCTTAATTTTACTATTCTTGATGTTCCTGCCCCCAAATCCTGAGCTACATATGAGGGTGCTTGCATTCAAACCTAAATCCTTCTGGATCCAAAATGAAAAGAATTAGAGCTATAACCAGGTTTAGAAAAAACTGGTCATACTCTTTTCTTCAAACATCTTGGCTTCATTTACTAATGCCAGACGTTGTGCTGGGCACTGGAAACAGAATAAAGATCATTCTGGAAAGTAAAGTACACTGTATTATCTGTCCCCATGTTTCACCTTCCCTTCCTGGTCACAGCCCTCCGGATGGACCAAATTTACTTTTCTCTCTGAATGGGCTTGGCTGCTTGACTTGCTTTGGCCAATGGAATATGAAAGTGCTTGTTGCAAACAGAGAGTTTAAGTGGCCCAAGTTTGGAGCCACGTTTTGCCACAAAGGCTGTGAGTCCTCGGGTTAGAGATGGTCTATGTAGAAAGATCTGTGTGTAGACACTCTTCTTCGCTTTTCCTTTCTATCGGATAGGCACCCCCCTCAGCAGCTGGCCTTGAGCTCTAGAGCAGTCAGTGTGTGTGAATAGTGTTGACCAGGATGGGCAGGTTGTGCTGTCAGCTCCCTAGGGTTCACAGACCCTTTTTAGAGCCATGGAGAACCCTGCCCACCATCTGGAGAAGGCAGTGACTAGTGTGGGGCAGTGGTGACTATGACCCTGAGCTGTGCATCACAGACATCCTGAAAGTCTTCTTTTGCATTCCAACACAACTGTTTATTTAAAGCTGACCAACATCCTGAAGCTTATGCAATCCCCACTCCAGGAGGTGACCCACGCAGCAGCCCAATGTCCTTTCCATGTCCTCAGCATAGGACTCCTCTGAGCTCAGGGCCTGGGTCTCCTCCCTTGCTCCCAGCTCCCTCCTCATGCTGGGCCATGCTCAGGCAGCCCTGGCCTTCTGGCAAGGTCTTTCAATCTTGTCCTTCTTGTAAACGAAATTAAAAAGCAGATTTTTAAAAATATTTAAATTTTATTATTTTTGTTTGTAAAGATTTTATTTATTCATTTGAGGGAGAGACACAGAGACACAGAAAGAACAAGCTGGGGGGAGAGGCAGAGGGAGAAGAAGCAGCAGACTCCCCACCGACTTGGGAGCTGCACATGGGGCTGATCACAGGACCTGGAGATCATGACATGAGCTGAGGGCAGACACTTAACCATCTGAGCCACCCAGTCTCCCCCAAAAAACAGAATTTTATTTTAAATGTTAATGTAATTCCACAGCCATTGGGAGGGAATTTGTTAGCTTAAACTCTTTCTTGGAGAGTTATTTATTACTGTTCTTGCTTGTGTTAAAATCCACCCAGTTCTCTCAAAGTTTATCGATGGCTTTGATTCCCATGGAGAGCTCTCCCAGCTGCTGGTCTTCTTTGAAAGACACAATTTGCCAAAAGTCGTTAAGAAGCAATAGACAAAATGAATAGGTCTATGTCTATTGAATAAATTGAATAAATAAATAATTAATAACCTCCCAAAACAGAAACGCAGGCCCAGGTGG
>NW_025413000.1:0-2641 GCF_002201575.2 Neomonachus schauinslandi
TGGAATTACATTAACATTTAAAATAAAATTCTGTTTTTTTGGAGAGATTGGGTGGCTCAGATGGTTAAGTGTCTGCCCTCAGCTCATGTCATGATCTCCAGGTCCTGTGATCAGCCCCATGTGCAGCTCCCAAGTCGGTGGGGAGTCTGCTGCTTCTTCTCCCTCTGCCTCTCCCCCCAGCTTGTTCTTTCTGTGTCTCTGTGTCTCTCCCTCAAATGAATAAATAAAATCTTTACAAACAAAAATAATAAAATTTAAATATTTTTAAAAATCTGCTTTTTAATTTCATTTACAAGAAGGACAAGATTGAAAGACCTTGCCAGAAGGCCAGGGCTGTCTGGGCATGGCCCAGCATGAGGAGGGAGCTGGGAGCAAGGGAGGAGACCCAGGCCCTGAGCTCAGAGGAGTCCTATGCTGAGGACATGGAAGGGAACATGGGCTGCTGTGTGGGTCACCTCCTGGAGTGGGGGTTGCATGACCTTCACGATATCGGTCAGCTTTACACTGTTCACACACACTGACTGCTCTAGAGCTCAAGGCCAGCTGCTGAGGGGGGTGCTAATCTGATAGAAAGGAAAAGCGAAGCAGAGTGTCTACACACAGGTCTTTCTACATAGACCATCTCTAGCCTGAGGACTCACAGCCTTTGTGGCAAAACATGGCTCCAAACTTGGGCCACTTAAAGTCTCTGTTTGCAACAAGCACTTTCACATTCCATTGGCCAAAGCAAGTCAAGCAGCCAAGCCCATTCAGAGAGAAAAGTAAATTTGGTCCATCCAGAGGGCTGTGACCAGGAAGGGAAGGTGAAAACATGGGGACAGATAATACAGTGTACTTTAATTTCCTAGTCTATAATCCCCTCAACACAATGATCTTTATTCTGTTTCCAGTGCCCAGCACAACGTCTGGCATTAGTAAATGAAGCCAAGATGTTTGAAGAAAAGACTATGACCAGTTTTTTCTATACCTGGTTATAGCTCTAATTCTTTTCATTTTGGATCCAGAAGGATTTAGGTTTGAATGCAAGCACCCTCATATGTAGCTCAGGATTTGGGGGCAGGAACATCAAGAATAGTAAAATTAAGAACAGACAGTATTTCTTGAGTGCTTATTGTGTGCTAGAAAGTCTCCTAAAGGTTTGAAGTTTCCTATGTCATTTCAAAATAAAGCAGATGTACAATGTATGCCCAGGGCAGAAATTGAACCCATGTTGTGAGATTTTGCTGGTAATGTTTGAGGTTTGTCTTTCTTGAGATCCCATGATCAGGGCCAACGAACATTAAAAGTTGAAAATCTCCTTTATTTTATCAATGTCTAGCATATCTTTTACTTACAGTGGCTCAGTCATTTACTCTTATTGCTGAGGTCCAAAGTTTAGAACAAAAATACTATGACAATGGTTGGAAGCAGCACAAATGTAAATTTTAATTAATTTACTAAATATAAAATATGTATTTTTTAGAACAATGCAAACTAGTCAAGTGAGAGCAAAATGTATTCCTACAACAGAAATTTCATAATGGATCCCGTTTGGCTGCTGCCAGTTTATGCAATTCCTCTCACTATAGACGTCCCAGAAAATGTTTCTCTAGCCATTTTCTCAAAGCCCCCTTGACGTCTTTGTTCCTCACACTGGATAAGGCGATTCAACACAGGTGTGAAGATGGTGTAAGAAGCAGAGACCACCTTGTCATGGGCCACTGAGCGGTAGGATTTGGGCTGCACGTAGATGAGTAGGAGAGTGCCACAGAAGAGCCCCACCACAGCCAGGTGAGAGGAGCAGGTGACAAACGCTTTCTTCTGAGTTGCAGTGGACTGCATGCGGAGCCCAGCAGCCAAGATGAGACTGTAGGAATGCAAAGTGAGAGACAGAGGGATCAAGAGCATCAGGAGGCAACACACATACGTGAAAAACTTTAAAAAGGTAACGTGGGCACAGGGAAGGTGCGTGAGTGTGGGTGCCTCACAAAAAAAGTGGTTGATTTCTCGAGAATGAAAGTAAGGGAAGCTCAGAGTGGCACCAGGCTGCATCAGCCCATCCACCCCTCCCGGAAGCCAGGTGCCTGTGGTCACGTGCAAGCAGAGCTTCTGATTCATGAGGATGGGGTAGCGCAGGGGGTGACGTATGACCACATAGCGGTCATAGGCCATGGCCGCTAAGAGGAAGCACTCACCCTCTCCCAGCATGGGAAACAGTAAAATCCGGGCTCCACAGCCAGCAGGAGAGATGGACTTGGTGCCCATCAGGTAGTTGGTTGCCATTTGGTGGACTATGGTGGAGACCAGCATCATGTCCATGAGGGAGAGCTGGCTAAGCAGGAAGTACATGGGTGTGTGCCACTGGGGTCCTCATGGATGAGCACAATCATGAGGGCACTGCCCATCAGGGAGATGAGGAAGATCATGGGAAACAGTAAAATCCGGGCTTCACAGCCAGCAGGAGAGATGGACCTGGTGCCCGTCAGGTAGTTGGTTGCCATTTGGGGGACTATGGTGGAGACCAGCATCATGTCCATGAGGGAGAGCTGGCTAAGCAGAAAGTACATGGGTGTGTGCCGCTGGGGTCCTGATGGATGAGCACAATCATGAGGGCCCTGCCCATCAGGGAGATGAGGAAGAGCATGAGCACCCTTGAAAAGAG
>NW_025413001.1:0-2641 GCF_002201575.2 Neomonachus schauinslandi
CAAAGAAGGGACCAAGGCAGGCAGTTTTACCCATTTTAGACAAAGTGACAATAAATCTGTGAGGCATTGACAGGACAAAGAAGCCTGAGCTTTGGGAGCTTGGATTAGTAAGGAAGTCTAGACAGAGTTTGGGCTGGAGCAGTACATGGTAAAAAGGAACAGGGGTTGTTTCTAAAGCCTTTTGGGCTCTAAATTCCCCAGCTCTGGGGATAAGGCAGTCTCTTCACGTCCTGCTTCAGAGAGGGTACCTGTTCCATGAGAGATGTATTTCCTGCTTTCAGGGGAAGGTCTAAGTGTCCTTGCACAGGCTGAGTCCTAAGTGACTTGTACGGAAAATATTCAGTATGCCAGGGGCACCTGGCTGGCTCAGTCAGTGGAGTGTGGGACTCTGCATCTTGAGGTCATGAGTTTGAGACCCAGGTAGGGTGTAGGGATTGCTTAAAACTAAAATCAGAAACACACCAATAATCAGTATACCAAAATGGCACATTTTGGGGGCAGCCTGTCCTTGGCCTCTACAATGAACTGGGGAGATTTCCTGGTCTGTACAGGATCCCTGGAGGTTGTCCGTGGGAGACGTGGGTGCGGTCTCCTTAGCTGTGTTCAAGCAAATGGGCAAAGAGGTGAGCAGACGGCGGCTCCTGCGGCCCTCGTCCTGTCCCTGTCCTCCTTCCCCCATGCCCAGGACCAAGACTGGGGCTGTCTCTGCCCCTCTGCGCAGCTGTCCTGCTGTGGGCCCCCAAGGGAAGCTCACCCCTTCCAAGTTGATGTGTAAAGGACGGGTGGGGACCCCAGGCACACAGTGGGACCTCTTCAGGCCCTGCCTCTTTTCGCCTGTGGCACCCTGGGGGAAAGGTCATGGCAGAAGGGGGAGCTAGGAACTGGGTCCCAGCCCTAGCTCTGCCAGCCTTGCTGCGTGGGCTTCGGGGTAGTCATTCATCCTACTGGCCGGGACTCTCTTTCCTTTCCTTTTCTTTTTTTTCCGCCTGTGTTTCACGGGAAGAATTAGCCACTGATGAGTTGCATGTAACAGCCAGTGCTCAGACACCAAGTGCCCTCCTTAATGCCCATCGTCCAGTTATCCTTCCCCCCCCACCCATCTCCCCTCCAGCAACCCTCAGTTTCTGTCCTAGAAGTCAGCCTCTCTGATGGTTTGCCTCCCTCTCATTTTCACCTGATTTCGTTTTTCCTTCCTTTCCCCTATGTTCATTGTTATGTCCCTTTTGTTCACTAAGTGAGGAGGCTAGACTTGCTGGCCATTCGTCATTTCTAGGGCTGCCTCCAGGCTTGGCTGGAGCCTGGAGGGGGTTGGGGTTGCCCCAATACCACATGCCTCAGGGCTCCAGGGCCCTGTCTGCTCCCTCCCCCCACACCCTCCACCCCATTTACCTGCAGCTCCCCCAGCAAGAGAGGTCAGGCTCCCTCTCCCACAGGGCGGATGGCTCCTGGGCCAAACCCCTTCCTGGCCACACCGCCTGCTTCCTCTTCCTGCACGCCTCCCTCCCTCCGTCTTCCCTGTCCTCCTTCCCTCCATCTCAGCCCAGGACTCCCAGATGCTCTTCCATGGAGATTTCTGGATCTGGACTCCTGACCACAGGCCTCCTGACACCCCCGCCCCCACATTACACATTCTGTGTCTCCGGTGTATTGGGATGGCCATGGGGAAGTCAGACCACTGTCCCTTTGGGCTAGTCCACACCAAGGCTGACCGCCACCTAGCTTGCTCATGGCCTTCAGCCACCAGCATCCCCTGTGTTCTCTGAGACAGACTGCTGGGGGCAGCTTGGACCCTGCCCCTGCCTCTATAGCGAGGCCCCTCCAGTAGGCCTGCTCCTTAGATCCCCACCTGCACTCCTCCCAAGGTAGAATGTCCTCGACATCCCATTTTACCTGCGGTCTTTGCTCAAACTCTCCTGACTTCTGGGAAACCTCGCCTTCCAAATAGAAAAATCCCGCGTTCCCCTTCCTGTTCCCTGGCTTCTCGTTTTCCAATCCCTCCTCTTCTCTGTCTCTCAGAACCTGGTGTTTGTCCTTCTTATGTCCCTGAGATTCCAGATCCTTCCAGACATTCCTGGCCAGTATCTCAGTATGTCCCTGTTGGTTTTCCTCTGCCTGTCAGGTCAGGAATCTATCCGTAACATTCAGTCCTTTATAGAAAAGAAAGGGCTTTCGCATTCATCACCGTGTCGCTGTTCTAATGTCTGGCCTTTGGGTCCCGCTCCCTCACCACTTATTTAACTCTTTGAGAGGGGGCTTCTCCTGTGCACTCAGCCTTGGGTGATGAGCTTTGCATAGGAGACATCTGATGAACTTTTACAGAGTAATATGTGACTGCCTTGGTCTTGATGGCACCCCGCTTAGAAGGTTACTTCCTGTAATGAAGAGGCGGTGCAGCCCAGGAGAGTGCAGAGAAGGAAAGAAGGGAGGGGAGAGGAGTGCTGGACAGGGACCTGGGGAGACCCCTGTGGGTGAGTAGCAGGGAGCATGCTGCCCCCTTGTGGCCCACCAGCGGCAGGACAGCCGGAGGCATTCCTGGGATCCCAATGCTCACAGTTTGTGCTCTCAAGACCCTTCCTTCCACGCTTGAGAAATTATTGAAGATATCAAAGAGCATTTCATTACGTGGGTTACATGTATTCAT
>NW_025413002.1:0-2640 GCF_002201575.2 Neomonachus schauinslandi
GCATCAATTGAGAGGGCCATATGGTTCTTCTCCCTCCTCTTATTAATGTGTTTTATCACATTGATTGATTTGCGAATGTTAGACCACCCTTGCATCCCGGGGATAAATCCCACTTGGTCGTGGTGGATGATCCTTTTAATGTATTGTTGGATCCTATTAGCTAGGATTTTGTTGAGGGTTTTGGAATCCATAATCATCAGGGATATGGGTCTGAAATTCTCCTTTTTCATGGGGTCTTGGCCTGGTTTGGGGATTAAGGCAATGCTGGCCTCATAGAATGAGTTTGGAAGTTTTCCTTCTGTGTCTATTTCTTGAAACAGCTTTGGTAGAATAGGTATTATTTAATCTTTCAATGTTTGGTAGCATTCCCCAGGGAATCCATCAGGCCCTGGACTCTTGTTTTTGGGGAGGTTTTTGATCACTGCTTCAATCTCGTCACTGGTTATTGGCCTATTCAGGTTGTCAATTTCTTCCTGTTTCAGTCTGGGCAGCTTATAGGTTTCCAGGAAGGCCTCCATTTCACCAGATTGCTCAGTTTCTTGGCATATAGTTGTTGATAATAATTTCTAATAATTGTTTCTATTTCCTTGGTGTTAGTCATGATCTCTCCCCTTTCATTCATCATTTTATTAATTTAGGTCCTTTCTCTTTTCTTTTGGATAAGTCTGGCCAGTGGTTTATCAATCTTATTAATTCTTTCAAAGGACCAACTTCAAGTTTCGTTGATCTGATCTACTGTGTTTCTGGTTTCTAATTCATTGATTTCTGCTCTAATCTTAATTATTTCTCTTCTAATGCATGGCTTAGACATCGTTTGTTGCTTTTTCTCTAGTTCTTTAAGCTGTAGAGTTAGCTGGTGAATTTGGGATTTTTCTATTTTATTTGAGTGAGGCTTGGATGGCTATGTATTTCCCCCTTAGGACCGCCTTTGCAGTATCCCATAGGTTTTGGACTGATGTGTTTTCGTTCTCATTGATTTCCATGAATTGTTTAAGTTCTTCTTTGATATCCTCATGACCCAAACATTCTTGAGCAGAGTGGTCTAGAGCTTCCAAGTGTTTGAATTTCTGCCAATTTTTTTCTTGTGATTGAGTTCCAGTTTTAGAGCATTGTGGTCTGAGAATATGCAGGGAATAATCTCAATTCTTTCGTATCGGTTGAGACCTGATTTCTGACCCAGTATGTGGTCTGTTCTGCAGAAAGTTCCATGTACACTCGAGGAGAATGAGTATTCTGTTGTTTTAGGGTGGAATGTTCTGTAAATATCTATGAGGTCCATCTGGTCCAGTGTATCATTCAAAGCTCTTGTTTCCTTGTTGATTTTCTGCTTAGATGATCTGTCCATTGCTGAGAGTGGAGTATTGAGGTCTCCTACATTTAACGTATTGTTTTCAATATGACTCTTTATTTTGGTGAAGAGTTGGCTTATGTAGATGGCTGCTCCCATGTTGGGGGCATAGATATTTACAATTTTTAGATCTTCTTGTTGGATATACCCTTTAAGAATGATATAGTGTCCTTCTGTGTCTCTTATTACAGACTTTAGTTTAAAATCTAATTTGTCTGATAAGAATTGCTACCCCAGCTTTCTTTTGAGGTCCGCTGGCATGGAAGATGGATCTCCATCCCTTCACTTTCAGTCTGGATGTATCTTTAGGTCCAAAATGAGTCTCTTGTAGGCAGCATATGAATGGGTCCTGTCTTTTTATCCAATCTGCAACCCTGTGCCGTTTTATGGGAGCGTTTAGGCCATTCACGTTGAGAGTGATTATTGAAAGATATGAATTAATTGTCATCATGTTGCCTGTGAAGACGTTGTTTTTACAGATTGTCCCTGTAAATTTCTGTTGTATATCACTCTTGGGGTCTTTCTCCTTTTATAGAACCCCCCTTAATATTTCTTGCAGGGCCGGGTTTATGGTCACTATTCTTTCAGTTTCTGCCAGTCGTGGAAGCTCTGCATCTCTCCATCCATTCTAAATGAATGCTTTGCCAGATGAAGTATTCTTGGCTGCATGTTCTTCTCATTTAGTATCCTGAATATGTCTTGCCAGGCCTTTCTGGCTTGCCAGGTCTCTGTGAATAGGTCTGACGTGAGATTCTTATGTTCCTCCCTCTGTACGTAAGGAATCTCTTCCCCCTAACTGCCCTTAAGATGGTTTCCTTGGTTCTAAGATTTGCGAGTTTTACTATTACATGCTGGCGTGTTGGCCTGTTTTCCTTGATCCTAGGAGGGGTCCTCTCTGCCTCTAGGACTCGAATGTTTGTTTCATTCCGCAGATTAGGGAAGTTCTCAGCTACGATTTGCTCAAATATGTCTTCTAGTCCTCTCTCTCTCCACACCCTCCGGGATTCCAATTATTCTGACATTGGAATGCTTCATGGTGTCACTTATTTCTCTGATTCTATTTTCATGGATTTTGAGTTGTTTTTCCCTGGCCTCCTCTTTTCCCTTTTCATCTATTATATTGTCTTCCAGGTCTCTTTTTCACTCTTCTGCCTCACTTACCCTAGCTGTTAGATTATCTAGATTGGATTGGATCTCATTGATAGCATTTTTAAGTTCTGCCAATTCAGCTTTAATTTCTGCCCTTAGAGACTCTATGTTGCCATTAATTGATTTCTCCATTCTAGCCATTG
>NW_025413003.1:0-2637 GCF_002201575.2 Neomonachus schauinslandi
TTAAAAACAAAACAGATAAACAGAGGGGTATTAAACTACAACACAAACATCAACAACAGCAAAAGGGAAGCAAACCATAAGGAACTGCTAAATATCGTAAACAAACTGAGGGTTGATGGAGAGCTTTAGAGGCGGATGTGCTAAATTCATTATTGGAATATATGTGTTGTGATGAGCTATGGGTGTTATATGTAGGTGACGAAGCATTAAATTCTACACCTGAAATCAATTTCACCCTATATGTTACCTAACTAGAATTTAAATAAAAATTTGGAATTAAAAAAAAACAACAACTTTGCACATAATGAACATGTATAGACTTATTCCAATATCATTAGCACACACATTATTTCATACTTATATGGAGTATACACCAAAATAGATCATATTCTGAGCTGCAAAATACACCTTTACAAAGGTAATAGAAGTCATATAGTGTCTGTTGGCCGAACATAGTGGAATGAAACTAGAAATCAATGTCAGAAAGCTAAATTAAACATTCCATCATATGTGGGGATTAAACACATGTCTAAATAACATGGGAAAACACATAAATCTCAAGACACATTTTATTTTTCTAAAATTTACTTATTTATAATCTCTACAACCAACATAGGGATTGAACGCACCACCCCAAGGTCAAGAGCCACATCCTCTTCTGACTGAGCCAGCCGGTTGCCCCTAAAAAGTTGAAATACATAAAAATAAAACAAAACTTAGTGAATTTTATGGGATGCAGAGGCACAGTGCTTACTTGGAAATGTGTTGTGTTGAATGCATGTATTTAGGAAGAAAAGTCTAATATCAATAATTTACATTCGCATCTCAGGAAATATAAATCCTAGATCAAATTAAATACATTGTAATGAAAAAGAAGAAAAGAAGATTGGAATAATAAAAATTAGAGGAGAAATCGTGAAGTCAATAGAGAAAATCAATAAAATGCAAAAAAAATAACATATTGTTTGAAATTAGGTGAGTGGGATTAAGGAGTGCCCTTGTTGGGATGAGCACTAGGTGATTTATGGAAGTGTTGAATCAGTATATTGTACACCTGAAGGTAATATTACACTCTGTGTTAACTGAGTAGAATTTAAATAAATACTTAAAAAAATGATTAATGAAATTAATAAAACTCTAATCAGGCTAATTAAGTAAAATGTGAGAGAGAAGACACAAGTTATTAATAGCAGAAATAAAAGAGGGGACATGATTACTGCTCTCATTGAAATTAAAAGGATAGTAAAAGAATATTATAAATAACTCTATGGTGAGAAATTTAATAATTTAGTGGAAATGGGCAAATTCTTTGAAAGACACAATTTGCCAAAACTCATTAAGAAGGGATAGACGAAATGAATAGGTCTATGTCTATTGAATAAATTGAATAAATAATTAATAACCTCCCAAAACAGAAACACAGGCCCAAGTGGGTTCCCTGGCAAATTTTATTAAACTTTGAAGGAACAGATTAAATTAATTATCTACAATTCCTTTCAGAGTATAAAAGCAACTGAAACATTTCTGATTCCTTCTGTGATATCACCATTACCTCATTATAATTCCAACAATGACAGAAAAAAACTACACATCAGTGTCTCTTATGAACAGAGATGCAAGCAGCCTCAAAAAATTATTACACATTGAATGCAACAATGTATAAAAAGAATTATACACCACAATGATGTGGATCTATTCCTGGTATGAAAGATCGATTTAACATTCCAAAATCATTTAATGCAATTCATTACATCAACAGACTGAATTATAAAATAATCACCAGTCCATATTAATACATGAAATCCATTGTACAGTATCTGATACCCACTCAAAAATTTAAACTCTCGGGGCGCCTCCACATCAGGCACCCTGCTCCATGGGAAGCCCGCTTCTCCCTCTCCCACTCCCCCTGCGTATGTTCCCTCTCTCGCTGTGTCTCTCCCTGTCAAATAAATAATTAAAATTAAATTAAATAAAATTTAAAAACCTCTCAGTAAACTGGGGCAATAGAGGTAACAGTTCAACTTGAAAAAAAAAATACCTACAAGAAACTTCCTGCCAAATTTATACTTAATGGTAGGAAACTAGAAGCCTTCCCACTAAGATCAGGAACAAGGCAGATATGTTCCCTCTCACTGCTCCTTTTCAGCATTGTGCAGAAAGTAGTAAGAAATACAATTAGACAAGGAACAGAAAAGAAACGTATATAAATGGAGAAGGAAAAGTTAAAAACGCTGTTGTTCATACTTGAGCTATTTATTGGATAGAAAACCCAAAAGAGTTGACAAAAGCACTCGTGAAAATAATAGGTAATTTACCAAATTTGCAAGACAAAATTTTAATATACCAACTGCAACCCTGCCGTATGCCATCAATGAACAAGTGTAATATGGTATGGAAAACACAATATCATTACATTAGCACTAAGGGGGAAGAAAAGAAAAAAAGGAAGAAAGAAAATTGTTGGGTACAAAAGTAATACAATATGTACTAGATCTCTATGGAAAATGGTACAGAATTCTGATGAATGCAATTAGAACTGAATAAACGATGAGATGTTCCATTTTCAAGGATAGGAGAACTTAATGTTGTGAAGATATTCGTTCTATTTGTTTAGATTTATAGATCTGATGAAAT
>NW_025413004.1:0-2635 GCF_002201575.2 Neomonachus schauinslandi
TCTTCTTTATCCATTCATCTGTTGATGGACATCTTGGCTCTTTCCACAGTTTGGCTATTGTGGACATTGCTGCTATAAACATCGGGGTGCACGTACCCCTTCGGATCCCTACTTTTGTATCTTTGGGGTAAATACCCAGTAGTGCAATTGCTGGATCATATGGTAGCTCTATTTTCAACTTTTTGAGGAACCTCCATACAGTTTTCCAGAGTGGCTGCACCAGCTTGCATTCCCACCAACAGTGTAGGAGGGTTCCCCTTTCTCCGCATCCCCGCCAACATCTGTCATTTCCTGACTTGTTAATTTTAGCCATTCTGACAGGTGTGAGGTGGTATCTCATTGAGGTTTTGATTTGGATTTCCCTGATGCCGAGCGATACTGAGCACTTTTTCATGTGTCTGTTGGCCATTTGGATGTCTTCTTTGGAAAAATGTCTTTTCATGCCTTCTGCCCATTTCTTGATTGGATTCTTTGTTCTTTGGGTGTTGAGTTTGATGAGTTCTTTATAGATTTTGGATACTAGCCCTTTATCTGATATGTCATTTGCAAATATCTTCTCCCATTCTGTTGGTTGTCTTTTGGTTTTGTTGACTGTTTCTTTTGCTGTGCAAAAGCTTTTTATCTTGATGAAGTCCCAATAGTTCATTTTTGCCCTTGCCTCCCTTGCCTTTGGCGATGTTTCTAGGAAGAAGTTGCTTCGGTTGAGGTCAAAGAGGTTGCTGCCTGTGTTCTCCTTTAGGATTTTGATGGACTCCTGTCTCACATTGAGGTCTTTCAACCATTTGGAGTCTATTTTTGTGTGTGGTGTAAGGAAATGGTCCAGTTTCATTCTTCTGCATGTGGCTATCCAATTTTCCCAACACCATTTGTTGAAGAGACTGTCTTTTTTCCATTGGACATTCTTTCCTGCTTTGTCAAAGATGAGTTGACCATAGAGTTGAGGGTCCATTTCTGGGCTCTCTATTCTGTTCCATTGATCTATGTGTCTGTTTTTGTGCCAGTACCATGCTGTCTTGATGATGACAGCTTTGTAATAAAGCTGGAAGTCCGGAATTGTGATGCCGCCGGCTTTGCTTTTCTTTTTCAACATTCCTCTGGCTATGCGGGGTCTTTTCTGGTTCCATACAAATTTTAGGATTATTTGTTCCATTTCTTTGAAAAAAGTGGATGGTATTTTGATGGGGATTGCATTGAATGTGTAGATTGCTCTAGGTAGCATTGACATCTTCACAATATTTGTTCTTCCAATCCATGAGCATGGAATGTTTTTCCATTTCTTTGTGTCTTCCTCAATTTCTTTCATGAGTATTTTATAGTTTTCTGAGTACAGATCCTTTGTCTCTTTGGTTAGATTTATTCCTAGGTATCTTATGGTTTTGGGTGCAATTGTAAATGGGATCGACTCCTTAATTTCTCTTTCTTCTGTCTTGTTGTTGGTGTATAGGAATGCCACTGACTTCTGTGCATTGATTTTATATCCTGCCACTTGACTGAATTCCTGTATGAGTTTTAGCAGTTTTGGGGTGGAGTCTTTTGGGTTTTCCACATAAAGTATCATATCATCTGCAAAGAGTGAGAGTTTGACTTCTTCCTTGCCAATTTGGATGCCTTTGATTTCTTTTTGTTGTCTGATTGCTGTGGCTAGGACTTCCAATACTATGTTGAATAGCAGTGGTGATAGTGGACATCCCTGCCATGTTCCTGACCTTAGGGGGAAAGCTCTCAGTTTTTCCCCATTGAGAATGATATTCGCTGTAGGTTTTTCATAGATGGCTTTTATGATATTGAGGTATGTACCCTCTATGCCTATACTCTGAAGAGTTTTGATCAAGAAAGGATGCTGTACTTTGTCAAATGCTTTTTCTGCATCTATTGAGAGGATCATATGATTCTTGTTCTTTCTTTTGTTAATGTATTGTATCACATTGATTGATTTGCGGATGTTGAACCAACCTTGCAGCCCAGGGATAAATCCCACTTGGTCATGGTGAATAATCCTTTTAATGTACTGTTGGATCCTATTGGCTAGTATTTTGGTGAGAATTTTTGCATCCATGTTCATCAGGGATATTGGTCTGTAATTCTCCTTTTTGATGGGGTCTTTGTCTGGTTTTGGGATCAAGGTAATGCTGGCCTCATAAAATGAGTTGGGAAGTTTTCCTTCCATTTCTATTTTTTGGAACAGTTTCAGAAGAATAGGTATTAATTCTTCTTGAAATGTTTGGTAGAATTCCCCTGGGAAGCCATCTGGCCCTGGGCTTTTGTTTTTTGGGAGATTTTTGATGACTGCTTCAATTTCCTTAGTGGTTATAGGTCTGTTCAGGTTTTCTATTTCATCCTGGTTCAGTTTTGGTAGTTGGTACATCTCTAGAAATGCATCCATTTCTTCCAGGTTATTTAATTTGCTGGCATAGAGTTGCTCATAATATGTTCTGATAATTGTTTGTATTTCTTTGGTGTTGGTTGTGATCTCTCCTCTTTCATTCATGATTTTGTTGATGTGGGTCATTTCTCTTCTCTTTTTGATAAGTCTGGCCAGGGGTTTATCAATCTTGTTAATTCTTTCAAAGAACCAGCTCCTAGTTTCATTGATCTGTTCTACTGTTCTTTTAGTTTCTATTTCATTGATTTCTGC
>NW_025413005.1:0-2635 GCF_002201575.2 Neomonachus schauinslandi
GAGATGGAATTCAGGCTAGCAATTGTGAAGACAATGGCTAGAATGGAGAAATCAATTAATGGCAACATAGAGTCTCTAAGGGCAGAAATAAAAGGTGAATTGGCAGAACTTAAAAATGCAGTCAATGAGATCCAATCCAATCTAGATAATCTAACAGCTAGGGTAAGTGAGACAGAAGAGAGAATAAGTGATCTGGAATACAGTATAATAGATAAAAAGGGAAAAGAGGAGGCCAGGGAGAAACAACTCAGAATCCATGAAAATAGAATCAGAGAAATAAGTGACACCATGAGGTGTTCCAATGTCAGAATCACTGGAATCCCGGAGGGAGTGGAGAGAGAGAGAGGGCTAGAAGATGTATTTGAGCAAATCGTAGCTGAGAACTTCCCTAATCTGGGGAATGAAACAAACATTCGAGTCCTAGAGGCAGAGAGGACCCCTCCTAAGATCAAGAAAAACAGGCCACACCCCGGCATGTAATAGTAAAACTTCCTAGAACCAAGGAAACCATCTTAAGGGCAGTTAGGGGGAAGAGATTCCTTACGTACAGAGGGAGTAACATCAGAATAACGTCAGACCTATCCACAGAGACCTGGCAAGCCAGAAAGGCCTGGCAAGACATATTCAGGGTACTAAATGAGAAGAACGTGCAGCCAAGAATACTTTATCCGGCAAGGCTTTCATTTAGAATGGATGGAGAGATGCAGAGCTTCCACGACCGGCAGAAGCTGAAAGAATATGTGACCACTAAGCTGGTCCTGCAAGAAATATTAAGGGGGGTTCTATAAAAGGAGAAAGACCCCAAGAGTGATCTACAACAGCAATTTACAGGGACAGTCTATAAAAACAGCGTCTTCACAGGCAACATGATGACAATTAATTCATATCTTTCAGTAATCACTCTCAACGTGAATGGCCTAAACACTCCCATAAAACGGCACAGGGTTGCAGATTGGATAAAAAGACAGGACCCATCCATATGCTGTCTACAAGAGACTCATTTTGAACCTAAAGATATATCCAGACTGAAAGTGAAGGGATGGAGATCTATCTTCCATGCCAGCGGACCTCAAAAGAAAGCTGGGGTAGCAATTCTTATATCAGAAAAATTAGATTTTAAACTAAAGTCTGTAATAAGAGACACAGAAGAACACTATATCACTCTTAAAGGGTCTATCCAACAAGAAGACCTAACAATTGTAAATATCTATGCCCCCAACATGGGAGCAGCCATCTACATAAGCCAACTGTTAACCAAAATAAAGAGTCATATTGATAACAATACGTTAATTGTGGGAGACCTCAATACTCCACTCTCAGCAATGGACAGATCACCTAAGCAGAAAATCAACAAGGAAACAAGAGCTTTGAATGATACATTGGACCAGATGGACCTCATAGATATTTACAGAACATTCCACCCTAAAACAACAGAATACTCATTCTTCTCGAGCGCACATGGAACTTTCTCCAGAATAGACCAAATACTGGGTCACAAATCAGGTCTCAACCGATACCAAAAGATTGAGATTATTCCCTGCATATTCTCAGACCACAGTGCTCTAAAACTGGAACTCAATCACAAGAAAAAATTTGGCAGAAATTCAAACATGTGGAAGCTAAAGACCACTCTGCTCAAGAATGTTTGGGTCAACCAAGAAATCAAAGAAGAACTTAAACAATTCATGGAAATCAATGAGAACCTATGGGATACTGCAAAGGCGGTCCTAAGGGGGAAATACATAGCCATCCAAGCCTCACTCAAAAAATAGAAAAATCCCGAATTCACCAACTAACTCTACACCTTAAAGAACGAGAGAAAAAGCAACAAACGACGTCTAAGCCACGCATTAGAAGAGAAATAATTAAAATTAGAGCAGAAATCAATGAATTAGAAACCAGAAACACAGTAGATCAGATCAACGAAACTAGAAGTTGGTTCTTTGAAAGAATTAATAAGATTGATAAACCACTGGCCAGACTTATCCAAAAGAAGAGAGAAAGGACCCAAATTAATAAAATTATGAATGAAAGGGGAGAGATCACCACTAACACCAAGGAAATAGAAATAATTATTAGAAATTATTATCAACAACTATATGCCAATAAACTGAGCAATCTGGATGAAATGGAGGCCTTCCTGGAAACCTATAAGCTGCCAAGACTGAAACAGGAAGAAATTGACAACCTGAATAGGCCAATAACCAGTAACGAGATTGAAGCAGTGATCAAAAACCTCCCAAAAAACAAGAGTCCAGGGCCTGATGGATTCCCTGGGGAATTCTACCAAACATTCAAAGAAGAAATAATACCTATTCTGCTGAAGCTGTTTCAAAAAATAGAAACAGAAGGAAAACTTCCAAACTCATTCTATGAGGCCAGCATTATCTTAATCCCCAAACGAGGCAAAGACCCCATCAAAAAGGAGAATTTCAGACCGATATCCCTGATGAATATGGATTCCAAAATCCTCAACAAAATCCTAGCTAATAGGATCCAACAATACATTAAAAGGATCATCCACCACGACCAAGTGGGATTTATCCCCGGGATGCAAGGGTGGTTCAACATTCGCAAATCAATCAATGTGATAGAACACATTAATAAGAGGAGGGAGAAGAACCATATGGTCCTC
>NW_025413006.1:0-2634 GCF_002201575.2 Neomonachus schauinslandi
TACTTGAGACCTTTCTTGCTTCTTGAGAAAGGCTTGTATTGCTATATACTTTCCTCTTAGGACTGCCTTTGCTGCATCCCAAAGATTTTGAATAGTTGTGTTTTCATTTTCATTGGTTTCCATGTATTTTTTTAATTCTTCTTTAATTTCCTGGTTGACCCATTCGTTCTTTAGTAGGATGCTCTTTAGCCTCCATGTATTTGAGTTCTTTCTGACTTTTGTCTTGTGATTGAGCTCTAGTTTCAAAGCATTGTGGTCTGAAAATAGGCAGGGAATGATTCCAATCTTTTGGTACCGGTTGAGACCTGATTTATGACCTAGGATGTGATCTATTCTGGAGAATGTTCCATGGGCACTAGAGAAGAATGTGTATTCCGTTGCTTTGGGGTGGAATGTTCTGAATATGTCTGTAAAGTCCATTTGGTCCAGTGTGTCATTTAAAGTCTTTATTTCCTTGTTGATCTTTTGCTTAGATGATCTGTCCATTTCAGTGAGGGGGGTGTTAAAGTCCCCCACTATTATTGTATTGTTGTCGATGTGTTTCTTTGCTTTTGTTATTAATTGGCTTATATAATTGGCTGCTCCCATGTTAGGGGCATAGATATTTACAATTGTTAGATCTTCTTGTTGGATAGATCCTTTAAGTATGATATAGTGTCCTTCCTCATCTCTTATTACAGTCTTTGGTTTAAAATCTAATTTGTCTGATATAAGGATTGCCACCCCAGCTTTCTTTTGGTGTCCATTAGCATGGTAAATGGTTTTCCACCCCCTCACTTTCAATCTGGGGCTGTCTTTGGGTCGAAAATGAGTCTCTTGCAGACAGCATATCGATGGGTCTTGTTTTTTAATCCAGTCTGATAGCCTGTGTCTTTTGATTGGGGCATTGAGCCCATTTACATTCAGGGTAACTACTGAAAGATAGGAATTTAGTGCCATTGTATTGCCTGTAAGGTGACTGTTACCGTATATTGTCTGTGTTCCTTTCTGGTCTATGTTGCTTTTGGGGTCTCTCTTTGCTTAGAGGACTCCTTTCAAGATTTCCTGTAGGGCTGGTTTTGTGTTTGCAAATTCCTTTAGTTTTTGTTTGTCCTGGAAGCTTTTTATCTCTCCTTCAATTTTCAATGACAGCCTAGCTGGATATAGTATTCTTGGCTGCATATTTTTCTCGTTTAGTGCTCTGAATATATCCTGCCAGTCCTTTCTGGCCTGCCAGGTCTCTGTGGATAGGTCTGTTGCCAATCTAATGTTTCTACCCTTGTAGGTTACATATCTCTTCTCCCGAGCTGCTTTCAGGATTTTCTCTTTGTCTATGAGACTCGTAAGTTTTACTATTAGATGTCGGGGTGTTGACCTATTTTTATTGATTTTGAGAGGGGTTCTCTGTGCTTCCTGGATTTTCATGCCTGTTTCCTTCCCCAAATTAGGGAAGTTCTCTGCTATAATTTGCTCCATTATACCTTCTGCCCCTCTCTCTCTTTCTTCTTCTTCTGGGATCCCAATTATTCTAATGTTGTTTCGTCTTATGGTATCGCTTATCTCTCGAATTCTGCCCTCGTGATCCAGTAGTTGTTTATCTCTCTTTTTCTCAGCTTCTTTATTTTCCATCATTTCATCTTCTATGTTACTGATTCTCTCTTCTGCCTCATTTATTCTAGCAGTTAGCGCCCCCATTTTTGATTGCACCTCATTAATAGCCTTTTTGATTTCTACTTGGTTGGATTTTAGTTCTTTTACTTCTCCAGAAAGGGTTTCTCTAATAACTTCCATATTTTTTTCAAGCCCAGCTAGTATCTTTAAAGTGATGATTCTGAACTCTAGATCTGACATTGTACTAATGTCCGTATTGAGTAGGTCCCTGGCAGTCGGTACTACCTCTTGTTCTTTTTGTTGAGGTGATTTTTTCCGTCTTGTCATTTTGTGCAGAGGAGAATAGATTAATGAGAGAACAAAATGCTAGCAGAGTAACAACGTCCCCAGAAAATATACTCTAAACAAATCAGAAAAAACCTGAAGCAGTGGGAAAAGAAAGGGAAAGAGAGAAAAAAGAAAAAGAAAAAAAAGAAAAAGATAAAGATAAAAACAAAAACAAACAAAACAAAACAACAACAAAAAAACCAGAATGTGATCAAATATGATCAGTGCCACACACTAGATTTGGGGTGTATTTTGGTCTTTTAGAAGAAAGTGCCTCCCAAAATTTTAAAGAAAGAAAAACTTATATATGTACAAAAATAAGGGTTGATATGATGAAGGGATGGAATATGACTGTAAAGATGGAAATTATAAAAAATTTTATAAAAGGAATTGATAAGAAGTTGTTTGAAAAAAGAAAGAAGAGGATTTAAAAAAAGAAAAAAAAAAAGGGAGAGGATGTGATCAGGCAGGGGAACAGAAAACACCATATACTAGAGATTTAGGGTATATTTTGATCTGTTAGAAGAAACTATCTCAAAATTTTAAAGAGAGAACAACTTATATATATAAGCCAAAAATATGGGTAACTACTATGAAGGGATAGAATATGACTCTAAAAATGAAAAATAAAAATGTTTTTTTTTTTAAAAAAAAAAGGGATTGATAAGACGTTGGTTGAAAAAGGGAAAAAGAAAAATTCAAAAAGAATAAAAAAAG
>NW_025413007.1:0-2634 GCF_002201575.2 Neomonachus schauinslandi
ACCATTTCCTTACACCACACACTAAAATAGACTCCAAATGGTTGAAAGACCTCAATGTGAGATAGGAGTCCATCAACATCCTAAAGGAGAACACAGGCAGCAACCTCTTCGACCTCAGCCACAGCAACTTCTTCCTAGAAACATCACCAAAGGCAAGGGAAGCAAGGGCAAAAATGAACTACTGGGACTTCATCAAGATAAAAAGCTTTTGCACAGCAAAAGAAACAGTCAACAAAACCAAAAGACAACCGACAGAATGGGAGAAGATATTTGCAAATGACGTATCAGATAAAGGGCTAGTATCCAAAATCTATAAAAAACTCATCAAACTCAACACCCAAAGAACAAAGAATCCAATCAAGAAATGGGCAGAAGACATGAACAGACATTTTTCCAAAGAAGACATCCAAATGGCCAACAGACACATGAAAAAGTGCTCAATATCGCTCGGCATCAGGGAAATCCAAATCAAAACCTCAATGAGATACCACCTCACACCAGTCAGAATGGCTAAAATTAACAAGTCAGGAAACGACAGATGTTGGCGGGGATGCGGAGAAAGGGGAACCCTCCTCCACTGTTGGTGGGAATGCAAGCTGGTGCAGCCACTCTGGAAAACAGTATGGAGGTTCCTAAAAAGTTGAAAATAGAGCTACCCTATGACCCAGCAATTGCACTACTGGGTATTTACTCCAAAGATACAAAGGTAGGGATCCGAAGGGGTACATGCACCCCGATGTTTATAGCAGCAAAGTCCACAATAGCCAAACCGTGGAAAGAGCCAAGATGTCCATCGACAGATGAATGGATAAAGAAGAAGTGGTATATATACAAAATGGAATATTATGCCGCCATCAAAAGGAATGAGATCTTGCCATTTGCAACGTCGTGGATGGAACTGGAGGGTGTTATGCTGAGCGAAATAAGTCAATCAGAGAAAGGCATGTATCATATGACCTGACTGAAATGAGGAATTCTTAATCTCAGGAAACAAACTGAGGGTTGCTGGAGTAGGGGGTGGGGTTGGAGAGTTGGGGTGGCTGGGTGATAGACAATGGGGAAGTTATATGCTATGGTGAGTGCTGTGAATTGTGCAAGACTGTTGAATCACAGATCTGTACCTCTGAAACAAATAATACAATATATGTTTAAAAAAAAAAGAAGAAGAAGATAGCAGGAGGGGAGGTATGAAGGGGGGATATCGGAGGGGAAGACAAACCATGAAAGACGAAAGACTCTAAACAACAAACTAAGGGTTCCAGAGGGGAGAGGGGTGGGAGGATGGGTTAGCCTCGTGATGGGTATTAAAGAGGGCACGCTCTGCATGCAGCACTGGATGTTATGCACTAACAATGAATCATGGAACACTACATCAAAAAATTAATGATGTAATGTATGGTGATTAACATAACAATAAAAAATTTTTTAAAAAGGCTCATTCACCATGACTAAGTGGGATTTATCCTTGGGCTACAAGATTGGCTCAACATCCTCAAATCAATCAATGTGATAAAATACATTAATAAAAGAAAGAACAAGAACCATATGATCCGCTCAATCGATGCAGAAAAAGCATTTGACAAAGTACAGCATCCTTTCTTGATCAAAACTCTTCATAGGCATAGAGGGTACATACCTCAATAACATAAAAGCCATCTATTGAAAACCTACAGTGAATATCATTCTCAATGGGGAAAAACTGGGAGCTTTCCTCCTAAGGTGAGGAATGTGGCAGGGATGTCCACTATCACCACTGCTATTCAACATAGTATTAGAAGTCCTAGCCACAGCAATCAGACAACAAAAAGAAATCAAAGGCATCCAAATCGGCAAGGAAGAAGTCAAACTCTCACTGTTTGCAGATGATATGATACTTTATGTGGAAAACCCAAAAGACTCCACCCCAAAACTGCTAGAACTCATACAGGAATTCAGTCAAGTGGCAGGATAGAAAATCAATGCACAGAAATCAGTGGCATTCCTATACACCAACAACAAGACAGAAGAAAGAGAAATTAAGGAGTCGATCCCATTTACAACTGCACCCAAAATCATAAGATACCTAGGAATAAATCCAAGCAAAGAGGCAAAGCATCTGTACTCAGAAAACTATAAAATACTCATGAAAGAAATTGAGGAAGACACAAAGAAATGGAAAAACGTTCCATGCTCATGGATTGGAAGAACAAATATTGTGAAGATGTCAAGGCTACAATACTACCTAGAGCACTCTACACATTCAATGCAATCCCTATCAAAATACTATCTGCTTTTTTCAAAGAAATGGAACAAATAATCCTAAAATTTGTATGGAACAAGAAAAGACCCCAAATAGCCAGAGGAGTGTTGAAAAAGAAAAGCAAAGCTGGTGGTATCACAATGCCAGACATCAAGCTCTATTACAAAGCTTTCATCATCAAGACAGCATGGTACTGGCATAAAAACAGACACATAGATCAATGGAACAGAATACAGAGCTCAGAAATGGACCCTCAACTCTATGGTCAACTCATCTTTGACAAAACAGAAAAGAATGTCCAATGGAAAAAGACAGTCTCTTCAACAAATGGTGTTGAGAAAATTGGACAGCCACATGCAGAAGAATGAAACTGGACCATTTCCTTACACCACACA
>NW_025413008.1:0-2634 GCF_002201575.2 Neomonachus schauinslandi
CTGCCAGGTAGGTAACTACCTACCAGATTTAGAGAAACTTGACAGTACGTTGAAACCCTCCTGATGCTAATAGTTATTTCTAGGATTTCAATCCATCCCATACAATCTTCTCTAAGACACATTATAATAGAAGTATGTAAAATCAAGGATAAAGTAAGAATTTTAATAGCTGCATGGAAAAAATAACCTCTCATACGAGGGAACCCCCATAAGGTAGCAGTGCATTTCTCAGCAGAGATCTTGAAGGCCAGGAGGGAACAGGGTGATAATATATGTTCAAAGCAATTATAGAAAGATACTTCCAACCAGGAATACCTTACCCAGCACATTTATCCTTCAGAAACGATGAGATAAAGACTTTCTTTAAAAATAGAAGCTGAGGGAATTCATTGCCACTAAGTCTGCCTTACCAGAACTGCTGAAGGAAGATCTTCAAGCTGAAACAAAAGGATGCTAGTTAGTATCATGAACACATGAAAATATACACAACACACTGGTAATGGAAAGTGTATACTCAGATTCAGAATAATCTCATAATGTAATATGGTGAAGTAGCTAGTTTAGTATAAAGATTAAAAACAAAAGTATTAAAATTGCTAAAACTTCAACATAATGTAAAAATATGAAAATGAAAAAAATTATGAAAATGGCAACATCAAAGCAAATGAGGGGGAGTAAAAGAATAGCATTTCTATATGTGATTAAATAGAAAAAAAAATAACTTGCCAAAACTGACTCAAGAAGGAATAGCCAATCTGAATTGTTCTATAACCATACAGAAATATATCACTAGTCAAAAAGCTTTTTTAAAAAAATCCAGGCTTCTCCTCTGACTTCTGACAAACATCTTAGGCAAAAATATTTTCAATGTGACACAAATTCATAGACAAACTAGAAAAAGAGGGACACTCGCTAAAACATTTTGTGAGAATACAATAACCTGGATACTAAATCCTGTCAAGGACAAGTTGAGAAAGGAAAATCACGGGTCAATCACACACTCATGATAAAGAAGCAAGAATCAGAAACAGAATATTAGCAATCTGAATCCTACAGGATATAAGAAGGAAAACAGAATGCGCTATGATGAAACCGTATCCATCCCAGACACACAAACTTGAATTAACTTCAGAAATAAAGTACTACAATATTTCACATTCACACATTATAGGAGATCACTGAACCTCAAATTCAGAAAAATAATTGGTAAGACACAGTATCCATTAGTAATGTATTTTTCACAATTTTTTAAAAGTTCAAGAATTTTTTTTAATTAGAAGGATTTTTAATTTCCAAGTCTTTTGAGAAAGCAAATTTAATGCAACACAAATCAGAAGATCTAATTAATAAATTTAACAACAACCAAAGTAATTTTGTTACATAAATTAACCCATTTATTATAGGCTAGCAGTGTTTCAAATGGTGAAGCTTCTACTGTTTTTTCAACTCCTTCAGTCTTCTGATGGCAGACTTTACTGTGACTGCAGAAGTTGTGTTGTAGGTCCAGGAGCCACCGGGGTCTGTTTTCATGCAGGAGCTACAACGCCAGATCCCCACAGCTTATCTTCTCATCTTGGTTTTCCCACAAAGGAGCAAGTGTACTTAGCGTGCTAGCTTATTTCAATCTTCTTTACCATTTTCCTGACGGAGGCACCATAATGGGTGCCATATTTACCGGCAATTCCAAACTTCTTGGTGCATTTAGTCATGTTACTTCAAACTAGTTCTGAGCCCAGAAAGCAGAGTTCAAGATTACTGAGATAGAATTTGCATCAAGGTCTGTGAGTCCTTACAGACTCATACTGTTAGGGAACCACCACCACCACAATCAGACTACAAAAGATTTTCATCACCTGCCAAAACCCATCATGCTCTGATAGTTAAAGCCCTTCTCTCAACCCCCAGACACTAACAACCACTGATCTGCTCTCTGTCCCTATGGTTTGGACTTTGCAAGAATATCACAAAAATGGAATCCTGTGGTTTATAAATTTAGCACTTGGTGTCCTTCACAGAAAGGGACCCACACATATGGCACTTCTGGAAGTAAAATGTACCATTCCTCACCTGGGTAGTAGTGACGTGGCTTGATCACTTCCTATCCATTTGTCAAATTGTAGGCTTTCTAAATTATGTATACATGCAGTGTTTCATAAATATAATATGTACTTTCCTGTAATTTATCCTATCTTTGTAAAGGTTACTTATTAAATAGCGATTGCTATCCTTTAAAAGAAAGTGGAAAAGTCAAGACAGCAGTTATCTCAAGAAAACAGGAGATAAGTGCCTGGCATGGGGCAAAAGGAGGGTTTCAACGTACTGTCAAGTTTCTCTAAGTCTGGTAGGTAGTTACCTACCTGGCAGGTAGTTACCAGGACTACAACCTGGCAGGAGCACAGAGCCACCGAGCACCCTCCAATCATGTGAAGGGTGCGCCCGGGATCACGCACGTAACAGCTCACATGGCCACCTGACACCCCCAACGTGCGGGCCAGCCAAACCCAGCAAACATAGGCGACAGTCGCCCCACCTTAAGGTCAGCTGAGTAGCAAGCGGAATTACATCTGCAACCTTCACCCCATCGCCGCCATGCAAGGTAACATACGAGCGGATTCCAGGAACTAGGACGTGGAC
>NW_025413009.1:0-2633 GCF_002201575.2 Neomonachus schauinslandi
GCATTTTTAGGCATTAACAACAACAAAAAGAATCCAAATGAAATATTGAAGTTCAATTTTAATAGCATCTTGATAAAGGTATGCTTCCTTTCATTTTAATACATTTCTGCACATGTATATGTTTTAAAATCCAGGAAACAGCCAAACCACAAGTTACTTCTTAACACGAATATACATGGTTAACCCTATATTACGCAGCCCCTTTTAAAAAGCACTGATGCACCCGACAGTTATATGTATCATTTCATAAAGAACAACACAAAGCTTACCGTCACTAATACCCAATACCTATAATCACTTAATGTTCTGGAACACAATGCTTTAGAAGGCAAGTTTCTTTTGAAAATGGCTTAAACTCAAGCAGGTGTGTTTTTGCTGAACATCCGACTTTTATTATTCCAGGAAAGATTTAAAAAATGAAATAAATACCAACCCTAATTGAAATTACTTAAGTATTCAAGTCTATAAAAAGGGGGGGAGGAGGAGGTCTGTGGTCTATTTGTAATTAGGTTTTAGATAGTTGGTATGAAACTGTAAACTTGCTATTCAGACCACATAAAAATGGTTTAGAATGGTGGTCATTTTAATAAGGTAACACTTCTTAATTAAGAAAAACCTTGGTGGAACAAAAGTCTATGAAGGATTTGGCTCTCCTGTTGTAAAATAAGTTCTTAGAGATTTAAAACAAATACTCATTAAGGCAGAGCTGACATTTCCCAGGAAGAATGACGACTGGGCCATTTTATTTAAAGGAAATCTATTATGAAATTGATTTTGGAAAGCTTGTCAAGGAGTCCGAATCCAGCTTCTTCAGTGGCACGTGTAGCAGAATTATAGTAGTTCCTTTTAGCATTATTGAAAAATAGATTTCTAATTGGATCAGGAAATTAATGTGGCCTGGACTCAAGGGGTAAGGAAGGCAGCTAATTTTAAAAAGTCAATTGTTAAGAATCACATTATCTTTGAGCCTAAGTTTAATAAATGTCAGCTATCAGAAATGGAACGCCCCCCCCAGCCCAATTCCATTTTATTCCCTCTATGGGTAAAGTGACTGCAGGACAGATGGCGTATGTGAATTGATGGTCACGTTCCTTGATGCCGGCACAGCCTCGGTCCCTCTCAAGGAATAGGCCAGCTCCCCGTCGCCTTTTCTGGTAGGATCGCTCTACCGATAAACCTGAACATGCCACCAATTTCAGAAAGATCAACCATCCTTTTCTCAAAGTGTTGCCTTTTAAAATGGCTAACATGAAACCTCCAATATCTGCTCTAAAGAAAAAGCTTGACCTGCTGGAAGGTGTTCCTGGAAATACACCCCAGCAGCTCGAGCCGGACAGGGAAGTGTTTAGGTTGTTTGGTGGGGTACACATCTGTACTGCAGGGCAGCTGTCTCAGGAGTGGGCAGAGCGGTCAATTCGTCGGCCGTAACACTGGCAAACATTTATGTGTACGAATTGAGTTGTTCTTTTGACCGAGACTGAATATCTTGCAGTTCCTGTTCTTCCTTTGCTTTGATATCCTGGTAAGCCTGCATTTTGCTTGCATCCTTTAAGTAAGCCCAGTTAGAAGACAGTATCATGAGGAAGTGGATCTGGAAAAGAAGGGTGAGCATGATGGCTAGTGAGCATGTCAGAAGGCAAAGCAAGCTGCTAGGCAGATTAGACGGTTTTTACTATCAAAAGGGAGAGGGTTATTCTGTATTAATTCTCATTCTGCTGTCAGAGCCATCAGATTCTGGAAGCATGCTCCACTAGTATGCTTAAGAGTAAGAGGCTGAAGAAAAGTTAGTATACAAACACGATGAACTGAAAAAAATGGCCAAAGTTATTGTTAAGAAAAAGCAACAATGAAATAGGAGAGAGTGGTTTTTATTCCCCCCCCCGCCCCCCATTTTGGGAGTAATTTTAACAACTAACATAGACGTTCGGAAACACCTGGTGTGCTTATTTTAAAATCAGTGCGGGGCAAAGGTCTTTCCTCTCTGTGGATAAAAATCAGTTCCCCAAAGGCCTACAAGTTTTTGAGTAACTCATCAACTACACAGTTAACATGGGAAAATTAAGACCTCTAAGCACAGCCTGCAATCTGTGTGAGCATGTGCTTAGGGGCGCACCTCCAGTTTTCGTTCTAAGACTGCCATGAGTGCAGGTCCCAAATGTACAAATCCTTCTTCTTTACAGTGGGGGTGGCCAACACTTCTTGCCCACTCATTTTCCTCCAAAATCTACATCTCCAGTTCCTCCTATTTCCTTTTCAACATATTTGAGACTTTCAGATCCAAGCACAATTTCTCTTCCCCTCAGAATCTGATGTGCGGTGTGAGACCTGGCTATGAGGAATCAGGGGCTCCGCACCGGGAACACACCACCACCAGGTAAGGGGTGACTGGGTGGTGCAGAGAGAACACACACCCCACGTACAGATCCTGGTCTCACAGAAGGTAACAGAGTGCCCTTTATTCTTCACATTGTCCTCTAGCTGGCAGGCTAATTGGAGGGGCATGTATTTGGTAGTGAGCCATGTAATCAGAAAAAAAAAGTTTTAGTCAAATTTAAAATATGTTTGCCTTTTTTCCAGAGTCTAAGAAAACAAAAAAAATCCAGATGAAAACGCATCTCTCTGCCATCTCTCCA
>NW_025413010.1:0-2633 GCF_002201575.2 Neomonachus schauinslandi
GCATTTTTAGGCATTAACAACAACAAAAAGAATCCAAATGAAATATTGAAGTTCAATTTTAATAGCATCTTGATAAAGGTATGCTTCCTTTCATTTTAATACATTTCTGCACATGTATATGTTTTAAAATCCAGGAAACAGCCAAACCACAAGTTACTTCTTAACACGAATATACATGGTTAACCCTATATTACGCAGCCCCTTTTAAAAAGCACTGATGCACCCGACAGTTATATGTATCATTTCATAAAGAACAACACAAAGCTTACCGTCACTAATACCCAATACCTATAATCACTTAATGTTCTGGAACACAATGCTTTAGAAGGCAAGTTTCTTTTGAAAATGGCTTAAACTCAAGCAGGTGTGTTTTTGCTGAACATCCGACTTTTATTATTCCAGGAAAGATTTAAAAAATGAAATAAATACCAACCCTAATTGAAATTACTTAAGTATTCAAGTCTATAAAAAGGGGGGGAGGAGGAGGTCTGTGGTCTATTTGTAATTAGGTTTTAGATAGTTGGTATGAAACTGTAAACTTGCTATTCAGACCACATAAAAATGGTTTAGAATGGTGGTCATTTTAATAAGGTAACACTTCTTAATTAAGAAAAACCTTGGTGGAACAAAAGTCTATGAAGGATTTGGCTCTCCTGTTGTAAAATAAGTTCTTAGAGATTTAAAACAAATACTCATTAAGGCAGAGCTGACATTTCCCAGGAAGAATGACGACTGGGCCATTTTATTTAAAGGAAATCTATTATGAAATTGATTTTGGAAAGCTTGTCAAGGAGTCCGAATCCAGCTTCTTCAGTGGCACGTGTAGCAGAATTATAGTAGTTCCTTTTAGCATTATTGAAAAATAGATTTCTAATTGGATCAGGAAATTAATGTGGCCTGGACTCAAGGGGTAAGGAAGGCAGCTAATTTTAAAAAGTCAATTGTTAAGAATCACATTATCTTTGAGCCTAAGTTTAATAAATGTCAGCTATCAGAAATGGAACGCCCCCCCCAGCCCAATTCCATTTTATTCCCTCTATGGGTAAAGTGACTGCAGGACAGATGGCGTATGTGAATTGATGGTCACGTTCCTTGATGCCGGCACAGCCTCGGTCCCTCTCAAGGAATAGGCCAGCTCCCCGTCGCCTTTTCTGGTAGGATCGCTCTACCGATAAACCTGAACATGCCACCAATTTCAGAAAGATCAACCATCCTTTTCTCAAAGTGTTGCCTTTTAAAATGGCTAACATGAAACCTCCAATATCTGCTCTAAAGAAAAAGCTTGACCTGCTGGAAGGTGTTCCTGGAAATACACCCCAGCAGCTCGAGCCGGACAGGGAAGTGTTTAGGTTGTTTGGTGGGGTACACATCTGTACTGCAGGGCAGCTGTCTCAGGAGTGGGCAGAGCGGTCAATTCGTCGGCCGTAACACTGGCAAACATTTATGTGTACGAATTGAGTTGTTCTTTTGACCGAGACTGAATATCTTGCAGTTCCTGTTCTTCCTTTGCTTTGATATCCTGGTAAGCCTGCATTTTGCTTGCATCCTTTAAGTAAGCCCAGTTAGAAGACAGTATCATGAGGAAGTGGATCTGGAAAAGAAGGGTGAGCATGATGGCTAGTGAGCATGTCAGAAGGCAAAGCAAGCTGCTAGGCAGATTAGACGGTTTTTACTATCAAAAGGGAGAGGGTTATTCTGTATTAATTCTCATTCTGCTGTCAGAGCCATCAGATTCTGGAAGCATGCTCCACTAGTATGCTTAAGAGTAAGAGGCTGAAGAAAAGTTAGTATACAAACACGATGAACTGAAAAAAATGGCCAAAGTTATTGTTAAGAAAAAGCAACAATGAAATAGGAGAGAGTGGTTTTTATTCCCCCCCCCGCCCCCCATTTTGGGAGTAATTTTAACAACTAACATAGACGTTCGGAAACACCTGGTGTGCTTATTTTAAAATCAGTGCGGGGCAAAGGTCTTTCCTCTCTGTGGATAAAAATCAGTTCCCCAAAGGCCTACAAGTTTTTGAGTAACTCATCAACTACACAGTTAACATGGGAAAATTAAGACCTCTAAGCACAGCCTGCAATCTGTGTGAGCATGTGCTTAGGGGCGCACCTCCAGTTTTCGTTCTAAGACTGCCATGAGTGCAGGTCCCAAATGTACAAATCCTTCTTCTTTACAGTGGGGGTGGCCAACACTTCTTGCCCACTCATTTTCCTCCAAAATCTACATCTCCAGTTCCTCCTATTTCCTTTTCAACATATTTGAGACTTTCAGATCCAAGCACAATTTCTCTTCCCCTCAGAATCTGATGTGCGGTGTGAGACCTGGCTATGAGGAATCAGGGGCTCCGCACCGGGAACACACCACCACCAGGTAAGGGGTGACTGGGTGGTGCAGAGAGAACACACACCCCACGTACAGATCCTGGTCTCACAGAAGGTAACAGAGTGCCCTTTATTCTTCACATTGTCCTCTAGCTGGCAGGCTAATTGGAGGGGCATGTATTTGGTAGTGAGCCATGTAATCAGAAAAAAAAAGTTTTAGTCAAATTTAAAATATGTTTGCCTTTTTTCCAGAGTCTAAGAAAACAAAAAAAATCCAGATGAAAACGCATCTCTCTGCCATCTCTCCA
>NW_025413011.1:0-2631 GCF_002201575.2 Neomonachus schauinslandi
AGAGAAGTGGGCAGAGAATTTGAGGAATAGCAGGAAGAGCTGTGGCTGAGGGCCATTTCTCTCCTCAATGCAGCTTCAGTCTTTGTGAGGCTTTTATAACAGCCCTGGGGCATCACAATGCCTTCTTGTGATGTCACAACTATGTCCTGTCCAATCACCAGGAAATTCTCAGGTTGTCCCCATTCGGGTGCCCAGTCACCAGGAAGCTCAGATTGCCAACGATCTATGGATTTCTCAGTGTGCCTGCTGATATCATTGTCTGGAAGTCATGTTTTAAAAGAAAGCAGATTAACTTTCCTTCAAGATGAAAAAATCATATTTGGGATGTATTCATAGTGAAGTTCATGGTGAGGGAGAAAGGACTTAACCAGCAGAAAACTAAATGTGTCACTCATTGTCACCATTCACTAAAATGCAGACACCAATATTAATGAGGACATGGGCCATTAAGACCTCAGGAAACGTCACACTTCAGGGGTAGTCGATCACATGGCAGTCGAGTAGATGTTACTCTCCCTTCTTCCATCAAAGCTTAAGTAAAAGTGTAGAAAATGGTAGATATTATGTTTGGTATATCTTCGCACAATAAACCTAAAACTAGAAAGGATAAAGCTTTGTCAGAAGTCATTACCTGCTTGACAAAACAACATTCAGCTCTCATAGAAGGGGGGTGACAAAATCCAGCCTGTCATGAAGTTCACAGTCTTCATGTCCAGAATCCAATGAGAAAGATCAAGTGGGAGGAGTTAAGATTTATCTCCTCCCTCGAATACAGCTACAGTGTTATCAGATCATTCTGAACACCCAGGACATCAGTCAAGTATCTGAGAAAACAAGTGCTGCAGGTCTACAAGTAGAAAAGTGACCACCATTTGGAAGGTAGGTGGTGTGGAGATGTGAATCTGGTGTGACATAGCTGAGGATACAGGGGCGGGGAGGGGGGTTTGAGGAGGATACAGCAAAGTTTTATAAGCAGCAGAGCACAAAATGGTAACATTTAGAAGTTTGCTCTTTTGGGGGTGTTCCTGGCTTAAAGGTGTTTAGTTGGGGAAGCCAGGTGGAATCCTGGGTGTGACAGAGTGGTCTCAGGATCCCTGGAGTCTCATGAAAATGGGAGGTGCCTGAGTGTGACAGAGTTCCCAGACTTCTAAAAGTTAAAAATAGAGCTACCTTACGAACCAGCTTTAGGAAAGGGAACCCTGCCTGAGAACAGTGAGTCTAGCTGCCAGCTTTCTGCTTTGTATTGCATAAACTGCTAACCGATTCATGATTGTGCGATTGCTTTCCTGACATAGGGTGGCAAAAGGCAGCAGCATGGGAGATCCTCCACGAGGGGAACCACACGAATCCATGCTGAACATTTGGAGTTTTGGAACTCAGTCCCATGCCTGAGCTAAAAACTCTTGGACACAGGCAGGGTGAACATATGGTTTTGACGGTAACCGGGAAAACAGAGTGATGGAATACAAAGAATGAGAGTTGGACTTCTTCTTTGCTGATTTCGATGCCTTATATTTCTTTTTGTTGTCTGATTGCTGAGGCTAGGACTTCCTGTACTACGCTGAACAGCAGTGGTGAGAGTGGACATGCCTGCCGTGTTCTTGCACATAGGGGAAAATCTCTGTTTTTCCTTTTTGAGGGTGACATTTCCTTTGGGTCTTTCCTATATGGCCTTTATGATGTTATGTTCCCCCTCTCTCTATATGGTGGAGTTTTTTTCATGAAACGATGCTGTATTTTGTGGAATGCTTTTTCTGCATCTATTGAGAGGGTCCTGTGGTTGTTGTCCTTTCTTTTTTAGGTGGTGTTTCATATTGATTTGCAGAGGTTGAACCACCCTTGCAGCCCAGGAATAAATCCCACTTGGTTGTGGTAAATAATCCTTTAACAGTTGGATCCTATTGGCAGTATCTTGGTGGGAATATATGCATCCTTGTTCAACAGGGATACTGGTCTGTAATTCTCCTTTTAATGGTGGCCCTTGTCTGGTTTTGGGGTCAAGGTAATGCTGGCCTCATAGAAGGAGTCTGGTATTTTCCTTCCATTTCTATTTTTTGTAATAGTTTCGGAAATATAGGTATTAATTCTTCTTTAAATATTTGGTAGAATTCCCCTAGGAAGCCATCTGGCCCTGGACACTCGTGTGTTGGGAGATTTTTGATTATTAATTGAATACTTTGTACTGGTTTGGGGTCTGTTCAGGTTTTGTATAACTTCCTGATTCAGTTTTAGTAGTTTATGTTTCTAGGAATGTATCCATTTCTTCCAGATTGCCCAATTTGTGGAGATATAATTGGTCATATTCTCATATCTGTTTGCATTTATTGTGTGTTCATTGTGAGCTCTCCTCTTTCATTTAGGTGTTTATTTATTTGGGTCCTTTCCCTTTCCTTTTGATAAGTCTTACTTGAGCTTTAGCAACCTTATTAATTCTTTCAAAGAACCAGCTCCTAATTTCATTGATCTGTTCTCCTGGGTTTTTTTGTTTTGTTTTGTTTTAATTTCCTTATCATTGATTTCTGCTCTAATCTTTATTATTTCTCATTTCCTGCTGGATTTAGACTTTATTTTTCATTTTTTCTCCACATTCTCTCGGTGTAAGCTTAGGTTGTGCATTTGATACTTTTCTTG
>NW_025413012.1:0-2629 GCF_002201575.2 Neomonachus schauinslandi
ACCTTACAGGCAATACAATGGCACTAAATTCCTATCTTTCAATAGTTACCCTGAATGTAAATGGGCAAATGCCCCAATCAAAAGACACAGGCTATCAGATTGGATAAAAAAAACAAGACCCATTGATATACTGTCTGCAAGAGACTCATTTTAGACCCAAAGACACACCCAGATGGAAAGTGAAGGGGTGGAATACCATTTACCATGCTAATGGACACCCAAAGAAAGCTGGGGTGACAATCCTTATATTAGACAAATGAGATTTTAAATCAAAGACTGCAATAAGAGATGAGGAAGGACACTATATCCTACTTAAAAGGTCTATCCAACAAGAAGATCTAACAATTGTAAATATCTATGCCCCTAACATGGGAGCAGCCAATTATATAAGCCAATTAATAACAAAAGCAAAGAAACACATCAACAACACTACATTGATAGTGGGGGACTTTAAAACCCCCCTCACTGAAATGGACAGATCATCTAAGCAAAAGATCAACAAACAAATAAAGACTTTAAATGGCACACTGGACCAAATGGACTTCAGAGATATTTTCGGAACATTCCATCCCAAAGCAACACAATACACATTCTTCTCTAGTGCCCATGGAACATTCTCCAGAATAGATCACATCTTAGGTCACAAATCAGGTCTCAACTGGTACCAAAAGATTGGGATCATTCCCTGCCTATTTTCAGACCACAATGCTTTGAAACTAGAACCCAATCACAAGAGGAAAGCCAGAAAGAACTCAAATACATGGCAGCTAAAGAGCATCCTACTAAAGAATGAATGGGTCAACCATTCATAACCAACCAATTAAAGAAGAATTTAAAAAATTCATGGAAACAAATGAAACACAACTGTTCAAAATCTTTGGGATGCAGCAAAGGCAGTCCTAAGAGGAAAGTATATAACAATATGAGCCTTTCTCAAGAAACAACAAAGGTCTCAAGTACACAATCTAACCCTACACCCAAAGGAGGTAGAGAAAAAACAGCAAATAAAGCCTAAACCCAGCAGGAGAAGAGAAATAATAAAGATCAGAGCAGAAATCAATGAAATAGAAACCAAAAGAACAGTAGAACAGATCAACGAAACAAGGAGATGGTTCTTTGAAAGAATTAACAAGATTGATAAACCCCTGGCCAGACTTATCCAAAAGAAAAGAGAAATGACCCAAATCACCAAAATCATGAATGAAAGAGGAGAGATCACAACCAACACCAAAGAAATACAAACAATTATAAGAACATGTTGTGAGCAACTCTATGCCAGCAAATTAGATAACCTGGAAGAAATGGATGCATTCCTAGAGATGTATCAACTACCGAAACTGAACCAGGAAGAAATAGAAAACGTGGACAGACCTATAACCACTAAGGAAATTGAAGCAGTCATCAAAAATCCCCCAACAAACTAAAACCCAGGGCCAGATGGCTTCCCAGAAGAATTCTACCAAACATTTCAAGAAGAATTAATACCTATTCTTCTGAAACTGTTCCAAAAAATAGAAATGGAAGGAAAACATCCAAACTCGTTTTATGAGGCCACCGTTACCTTGATCCCCAAACCAAACACCCCATCAAAAAGGAGAATTACAGACCAATATCCTTGATGAACACGGATGCAAAAATTCTCACCAAAATATTAGCCAATAGGATCCAACAGTACATTAAAAGGATTATTCCCCACCACCAAGTGGGAATTCTCCCTGGGCTGCAAGTCTGGTTCAACATCTGCAAAACAATCAATGTGATATGATACATTAATAAAAGAAACAACAAGAACCATATGATCCTCTCAGTAGACGCAGAAAAAGCATTTGACAAAGTACAGCACCCTTTCTTCATCAAAACTCTTCAGAGTATAGGCATAGAGGGTACATACCTCAATATCATAAAAGCCATCTATGAAAAACCCACAGCGAATATCATTCTCAATGGGGAAAAACAGAGCTTTCCCCCTAAGGTCAGGAACGCAGCAGGGATGTCCAATATCACCACTGCTATTCAACATAGTATTAGAAGTCCTAGCCACAACAATCAGACAACAAAAAGAAATCAAAGGCATCCAAATCGGCAAAGAAGAAGTCAAAATCTCACTGTTTGCAGATGATATGATACTTTATGTGGAAAACCCAAAAGACTCCACCCCAAAACTGCTAGAACTCATACAGGAATTCAGTAAGTGGCAGGATATAAAATCAATGCACAGAAATGAATGGCATTCCTATACACCAACAACAGGACAGAAGAAAGAGAAATTAAGGAGTCAATCCCATTTATAATTGCACCCAAAACCATAAGATACAAAGGAATAAATCTAAGCAAAGAGGCAAAGAATCTGTACTCAGAAAACTATAAAATACTCATGAAAGAAATTGAGGAATACACAAAGAAATGGAAAAACGTTCCATGCTCATGGATTGGAAGAACAAATATTGTGAAGATGTCAATGCTACCTAGAGCAATCTACACATTTAATGCAATGAGGGGAGGGGGGTGGGAGGATGGGTTAGCCTGGTGATGGGTATTAAAGAGGGCACGTACTGAATGAAGCACTGGGTGTTATACGCAAGCAATGAATCATGGAACACTACATCTAAAACTAATGATGTAATGTATG
>NW_025413013.1:0-2629 GCF_002201575.2 Neomonachus schauinslandi
CGCGCGGACTCGGGGCCCGGGGGACGGCCTGCGCGTCCCGGGCTCGGCGGCCCGACCTGGGGTCTCGGTAAGGGACAGAAACGCCGCGACGTGGGGGGCGGGGGGGTGCCGGAGGGCTCGCGCGCCCCTTAACGGGAGAGGGGGGTGCTGCGGGATGGGAGCGGGCCCGAGGATCCGGCCGCCGTCCGGGCGAGGCTGCGGGGACGCCGGGGCCTGGCACGCTCGCGGGCCGGGAGGTGGGCGCCCGGGGACGGCGCACCTCGCTCCCTGCGGAGCGGGCGCTGCGTCCGTCGGGGTTGCCGCCGCACGTTTTCCGCAGAGCTCGCCCCCGCCGAGCCTCCCGCGGCCGGAGCGCGGCGCTGACGCGGCTCTCCCCATTTCGCAGAGCGGAGACACTGAGGCACGGACACCTGGCGGCGACCTGCCCGGCCTGCCCCAAGGTCACGTAGCGAATCATCCGTGGCCCGGTGCCCGCGTCCCCAGAAACACCAGACTTCCTGGGCTGCGGGCCTGGACGGGGAAGGGGCGGCTCTGGCGGCGGCCTCCCCTGGGATAGGGGCCTGGCCCGGCGCGCGGTGGACGCGGCCCGTCGGGGGGGAGGTGACGGCGGGGCGAGAGGCTGGGCAGCGCCCAGCCCAGCGGCTGCGTCGTGGGGAACAGGTGACCCTCGGGCTCGGGCGCCTGGGCCTCCAGCCCCTTTCCTCTGGAGGGCCCCCCTGCCAAATTTTGGGTTGTCCAGACGGATGGGGTCTGGGGAGCGAGCTCCTAAGGGTTTAGTGGCCGATGGTCCTGTTTAGTGGGCCATTATTAAAAATCGGCACTAAGCTCTCCCCGCAGACCTGCTCTTTGAGATGCAGTGGCTTGTGCTGGAGAGCAGGATTGCTGCATGGGGGTCAGCGCCTGTGAGCCTCAGTTTACTGCTGTGTACAGGAGGGGGTCGGGATATATGCTTTCTAAAGAGCCTCCCGGTTCAACAAAAATAATAATCATCTCTTGGAAAAATAAAATAAAATGGAGATTTAAAAATGCCTACCTCTGGGCTTCGGTCTCCAGGGCCCCTGAATGGTATAGAATTCTGAGTTAATCACACTGGGCCATACAAGAATATGGCACGGCTTTCTTTTTTTATAAGTTGATATGGATGGTTATGTATTTTTTCTGCTAAGGTGCATGAGTCCTGGAGACCCCATCCACTTGGGATGCGTGAGGTAGGGAGGGTCATTTAAATCCTGTGATACACAGTCCAGAATCCTCCCTCTGCCCACAACAGTTTGAGAATGCAGGCTTATTAATCTTAGATACTATATTTACAGCTCCATCACTCTCTTGATGCTTAGGGTAAAATCGAGCCGTAGTTTACTGGTACGGAGGACATTATAGCAAGGGGCTTTAATTTGGGGGTAGAGGAGGGGTGTGTTCCTGCGGCCCCCTCATCCCTCTACAGTCCTCCAAATCTGGAAGTGGAGAGAGCCAATCTAGTAATAGCAAAGAAATGGTACTTTCCTTTGAGCTCTGATTAGACTAGTTGGTAAAGGTATCTTACTCTGCTGGCTTTCGGTACTGTACTGGAGCTTTTTTTTTTTTTTTTTTTCTTCATTGTTTTAGTTAAACCCCTGTATTACTCAGGGAGACTAACTTGGCCCCCGGGGATTTTTCCCTTCTTCCTATTAGTTGTAGGCAAATACCCTAATCCCCCTCCAAGGACAGGGCCATAATGTGTCTATTGTGTTGCATTTTGCTAGTCATTTTCCCTGCGTCTGAGGCTCTTATGTCCTCTCTGCCCTCACCTGTGAAGAGAGGTAGCTTAGTTGTTGACGAGTCTTCAGGCTTAGGGGTCTGTGAACCCCTTGAAAGCGTTTGCAGAATTTTGTATGCACGCCCACATGTGGTTTTTTTGTTTTTGTTTTTGTTTTTTTGAGGGAGAGAATCCACAACTTTCATCAGGTTTTCAAAGGGGTCCCTGAAATGTCTTTATGGACAGGGCCTTCCCCACCATAGAACCTCCCACAGGTCTTTGTTTAATCTCCAGGCCTCTGAATTTTAGAGGTAGAAAGGATTCAGAGCACTTACCTGACCTGCTGCCTCAGTTGACAGATGAGGCCCGGAGGCATCCTACAGTGCCCGCTGATGGCCGGGGGCTCTGCAGCCAGCCCTCTTTGTGACCTTGGGCAAGTTGGTTGGCTTGGCCTCTCCAAAAGCCTCGGTTTCTTCATATGCTAAGTGTGGGTAACAGTTTTCAGAGTCCCTATTTTTTTTTTTTAAGATTTTATTTATTTATTTGAGAGACAGAGAGACAGAGCACAAGCAGAGGAAGCTGCAGGCAGAGGGAGAAGCAGGCTCCCTGCTGAGCAGGGAGCCCGATGCGGGACTCGATTCCAGGACCCTGAGATCATGACCTGAGTCGAAGGCATTTCATAGGGCTTCCTGAGGATGATGTGAGATAACCCTTTAAAATGCTTAACACAGTTCATGGCGCACGATAAATGCTGACTAACTGTTAGCTGTTATCTGACTAATTAGCTCTCACATCTGGTTAGCTACAGAGCTATTGGATCATACTACCTCAAGAACATTCCGCCTGAACAGGCCTTCGGTTTTCAATTCTTGGCTTCAAAGTGTGGTGCTCAGT
>NW_025413014.1:0-2629 GCF_002201575.2 Neomonachus schauinslandi
TAAAAGATTTTATAAGAGGAATTTATAAGATAAGAAGTTAGTTGAAAAAAAGAAAGAAGAGGATTTAAAAAAAAGGGGGGGAGAATGTGATCAGGCAGGAGACTAGAACAAAGCCATACACTAGAGATTTAGGGTATACTTTGGTCTGTTAGAAGAAACTGTATCTCAAAATTTAAAAGAGAGGACAACTTATATATATACCAAAAATAAGGGTAACTACTATGAAGGGATAGAATATGACTCTAAAAATGAAAAATAAAAAAAAATATTTGTTGTAAAAAAGGGATTGAAACGATGTTGTTTGAAAAAAGGAAAATGAAAAATTAAAAAAAAAGCCAGTTAAAAAAACTAACTTTGAAAAGCTAAAGAATCATAGTAAAAAAGTCATGAATTCTATCTGCAGTATTCCCCTAGCGCTGGAGTTCTGCTGTTCTCATTGATCGGTAAACGTGATCTTGGCTGGCTGTTTTCGCTGATCTTCTGGGGGAGGGGCCTGTTGCCATGGTTCCCAAATGTCTTTGCCGCTGGTGGAAGTGCTTCGCCCTTGCCAGTCTGGGATAAGTAATCTGCTCGAGTTTGCTCTCTGGTAGCATTTGTTTCCTGGAAGCTTCCCGTAGAGCCTGGGAGGACGAGAGTGAAAATGGTGGCCTCCCAATCTCTGCCCCATAGGAGCTGAGAACTCCGGGCCCCACTCCTCAGTGTGCCCTCAGAGAAAAGCAGTCAATCACTCCCTTCTCTCCGGTCCGGGTGCACACTGTGCTCACCCAGCCTGTGACTGAGCATCCCTCTGGCACCCGACCCCATGTGGAGGCTCCAAACCCAGCAGATCCCTGCAGTGCGCTCCCGCGCTGCTCCTCCCAGGGGAGGAAGGGGAGTCTCCCCGGATCTGCCGCTTGTTGGGTCCCTGCTGGAGAAGCAATGGCCCGACTGTGCTGTGGATCATGGTTCGTGGCAACCCCGAGCTGAGAGCCCTATCCTCGGCTCCATTTCTACAGCTGCCTCTCCCGCTCCGATACCTGGGAGCTCTGCTGCATGCAGGCACCCCCAGTCTTTCTGTGACTCCGAGGGTCCTGAAACCATACTGTCCCAGTGAGGGTTCCATCCCCTGCTTAGCCACTGGAGCTATGTCCCTCAGTGGAGCAGACTTTTAGAAGTTTGATTTTGTGCTCCATGGCTCTATCACTTGCCAGAATCGGCCAACGGAGGCCCCATCCCCCACCATCTATCCTCCCAAATATCGCCTCAGATTCACTTCTCCACACATCCTACCTTCCAGAAACTGGTTGCTTTTCTGTTCAGAGAGTTGTTGCTATTCTTTTCTTCAATCTCGTGTTGAGTTTGTAGGTGTTCAGAATGGTTTGATCCCTATCCAGCTGAATTTCTGGGACCAGACAAAATCCAGGTCTCCTACTCCTCCACCGTCTTTCTCCGCCCCTCCCTTCTGTGTCTGTTTTTATGACAGTACCATACTATTTTGATTACTAAATATTTTGATGTATTTTGAAGATTGGAATCGTGGTGCCTCCCATTTACTTTTTTTTTTTTTCCTTCAGTATTGCTTTGGCTAATAGGGATGTTTTCTGGTTCCATACAAATTTTAGGATTGCTTGTTCTAGCTCTGTGAAAAGTGCTGTTGGTATTTTGATAGGGATTGCATTAAATGTGTGGATTGCTTTGGGTACTATAGACATTTTCACATTCTGTTCTTCAACCCATGAGCATGAAAATCTTTCCATTTCTTCCTGTCATCTTCAATTTATTTCATCCCTATTTTGTAGTTTTCAGAGTACAGGTCTTTCACTTCTTTGGTTAGGTTTATTCTCACGTATCTTATTATTTTGAGTGCAATGGCAAACAGGATTGTTTTCTTATTTTTTCTTTCTCCTGCATAATTTGTAGTGTACACAAATGCAACAGAGTTCTGCACCTTGATATTATACCCTGGGACTTTACTGAATTTATTGATCAGTTCTAGTAGATTTTTGCTGGGATCATCACGGTTTTCTGTATAGAGTATCATGTCATCTGCAAATGGTGAAAATTTTACTTCTTCCTCATTTGGCTGCATTTTATTTCTTTTTGTTGTCCTATTGTGGGAGATCCATAGGGCTGCAAATCCCCAGAAAACCAGACTTGCCAGGAGTCTTTTGACCAAACACCCTCCGACCAAGCTTGGCACAAGGCAAATATGTCATCTGCACAGAAGGGTGACCAGGAGCCTTAGGACCATGGGCCCTCCATCTCAGCTTTGCACAAGGCAAAGGAATCACCAAGACTCTGGGCCAAGTGCATGAGCACCGATGCAAAAAAGAACAGCACAATTGAATCCTCACAAAATCAGACCTCCTGGGAGTTTTGAGAATATGAAACCTCCAACCGAGCTCTGCACTGCCCAAATGAGGACACTTGACACCAGGCTGAGGTAGAATCCTCTGAGCAGGCGACCTGCAACCCAGCCAAGCACTGGGCACAAGAATCCCCTGGACACCAGGCTAAACAGAAGCACCCTGAGATCATGAGGACACCATCCCTGCCAACCACAGGGTAATCAGGTCCCCAGAACACCAGGAGCACTTAGGCTAGGAGCTCTCCAACACAGTCTGGCATGGCTAAATGAATCACCTGGACC
>NW_025413015.1:0-2628 GCF_002201575.2 Neomonachus schauinslandi
GGTCATGATCCTGGAGTCCCGGGATCGAGTCCCGCATCGGGCTCCCTGCTCAGCAGGGAGTCTGCTTCTCCCTCTGACCCTCCTCCCTCTCATGCTCTCTGTCTCTCATTCTCTCTCTCTCAAATAAATAAAAATAAAATCTTTAAAAAAAAAAAAAGATTAGATTAACTAGTCCAATCTTTTGGTCAATCTAGGAATACCCCTCTGTTAACTTATTCAAATGTTAATTGGGTTCCCACTAGGTACAAGTCATTATGATAAGTGCTATAATATTTACTGAGTATCTACTACAATCCAGACAGTCTTACAAGTGCTTTATGTTTAATATTCATACCAGCCCTATAAAATAGATATTATCCCTGTTTTATAAATGTGGAAACAAAGATACAAAGGAATTAAATAACTAGTCCAGCTCTTATAGCCAAGAAGTCACAGAGTCAGAATTCAAATCCAAAGCCTGTACTCTTAATCACTATACTACTGCCTCTCTGGGATAAGGATATAGAAAACCAAATAAAACCAGACTCAACCCCTCTAGGAGCTTAGTCTCCTCCCAGAAAGACACATGTAAATCAATGAGTACAATACAGTGTGATAATTGCTAATGACAGATTAGAAAGAAGGAGGGCTTAATTAAGGCACTAACAGTCTAAGACAGAGAATTAGGAGAGAAGATTAAGTGGGACTTTAAAAAGGTGACCAAATGGAAGTAGGAGGTACAAGAGGTACTTAGGATGACTCCAAGTTTAACTAGACTCCTTCCCTTGTTTCAGGTTTGGGTGACTGGGGGAATGAGTAGGATCACCAAAAGGAGATTTGCGAATTAATTCAAATTCACTCCTGGTCTTATTGAAGAGTTTGAGATGCCTGAAGAAATACCAAGAGACAACATTTAGGAAGGAGCTGAAGACACACACTGGAGCTCAGAAGAGAGAACTAGCCTGGAGATACAGACTTGAAACTCATTTACACTTAAAAATATTCTAAAGAGTTTCCCAAAGTAGAGAATATGAGTAATAGCTAATATTTACTGAGTTGCTATTATGTGCCAAAGCCCAATCTCCTTCTTTATGTCCTTAAGTGAGATCAGATAAGAGGTAAAGGGAACACCAACATATACAGAACAAAACAGAAACAACAGAGGTAAAAATAAAACCAAGAGAAAGTATGTCACACAAGCCAAAGCTGGAAATGATGTATCAAATGCCACAAGGTATTCAAATAATATGAAAAAAAGTGTCCCCTGGATTGAACACTACAGAGGGAAGAGTCAGCTCAGCCTACTGAAAAAAACACCACTAACAAAGAACTCGATAATTCCTCCAGTGGCTTGTTCTATTATTAGAAAGTTCTTTTTTTTTTAAGATTTATTTTTTTATTTGAGAGAGAGAGAGTGTGTAAGCGAGCAGGGGGAGGGGCAGAGGGAGAGGGGGAGAGAGAATCCTCAAGCAAACTCCCAGCTGACCACAGAACCCTATGAAGTGCTCGATTCCAGGACCCTGAGATCATGACCTGAGCCAAAATCAAGAGCCAGAGACTTAACTGACAAGGCACCCAGGTGCCACTATTATTAGGAAGTTCGAATTGTTACAAAAGTAATCTTTCCAAAGAAATAAAAGCACAGGGGAACGCCTGCATGGCTCAGTCAGTTAAGCGTCTGCCTTCGGCTCAGGTCATGATCCCAGGGTCCTGGGATCGAGTCCCACATCAGGCTCCCTGCTCAGCAGGGAGTCTGCTTCTCCCTCTACCTGCCACTTCCCCTGCTTGTGCACTTGCTCTCTCTCTCTCTCTGGCAAATAAATAAATAAAATCTTTAAAAAAACAAAAGAAAGAAAAGCATAGGGAAAAGCATAGTGTTCTACTCAAATTCTGACTCTGAAGGAGAATTAAGTTATAATGACCAGGGCTGCCTGAGTAACTCAGTAGATTGAACAGCCGACTTTTGATTTCAGCTCAGGTCATGATCTCAAAGTCCTGGGATGGGAGCCCTGTGTTGGGCATGGAGTCTGCTTAAGATTCTCTCTCTCCCTCCCCCACTGCCCACCCCAACTCGTGTGCATGGTCTCTCTCTCAAAAAGTTATAATGACTAAATACAATAATGACACCTGATTGAATCCTGATTTGAACAAACTAGGTATAAGACAACTGTAGAAATTTTAATAAGGACTACTATTAGATAGTAGAAAATCATTTTTAAGTTTTTTTAAAGATTTATTTATTTGAGAGAGAGCATGGGCAGGGGGGAGTGGCAGAGGGACAAGGACAAGCAGACTCCCCGCTGAGCAGGGAGCCTGATGCAGGGCTCAATCCCAGGACCCCAGGATCATGACCTGAGCCAAAGGCAGACGCTTAACTGACGGAGCCACCCAGGCGCCCAGAAAATTATTTTTTTTTATTTATTCATTTTAGTAATCTCTACACCCAATGTGGGGCTCAAACTCACAATCCCAAGATCAAGAATCACATGCTCTTCCAACTGAAGAAATTATTATTAACTTTAAGTGTGACAGTGACATTAAGATTATATAAGACTTGGGCGCCTGGGTGGCTCAGTTGGTTAAAGCAACTGCCTTCGGCTCAGGTCATGATCCTGGAGTCCCGGGATCGAGTCCCGCATCGGGCTCCCT